>NT_177271.1:151054-289411 GCF_000188095.3 Bombus impatiens | reverse complement strand
TATATATATATATATATATATATATATATATATATATATATAATACAAGTTACAAAAGGATTACGAAAATAAAGTAAATTTATAGCATATAAAGTGTTTTAAAGCTATTTTTTATAAAGCACATAATAGTATTATACAGTATATAATTTGACATTCTTTATACAATAGTAATAAGAAATATGAAACAAAAATATTTAACAATCACATTGTAATTAATTAATTCCATAATACATTTTACAGATTGTGGAATATTACATATCAGACTGTTTAAAGAATACTCTAGCGCCAGACAAACTATAATAGAGCAATTGGAATTCAGCACTTCTTTCACCTAAGCGTTTTAATGTTAATGCTCTTGTTTGTTGCAATTTTTCATCTCCTTGAACATTTTTACTTTCTGCAGCCTGCTGTTCAGCATTTATATGCTGTTCAACTGTTTTGAACCAATGTAAACTATCCAATTCTGATGACTGATTTAAAAGAGCATTTATGTAAGCAATTCCCATTGCAAAACCATCATCAGTAAAAGCTGCACCTGTTTGATTTTTCTTAAACATTTTTTCTTTATTCGATATTGAGTTATCAATAAAACTTAATGTTAATGGAGGTACAATAGCATAAAATTGTTGCAAATGATGTGATTCAGTATCTCGAAAAGCAGATGCAAATACATCAACAAGAAGTTTGAAGTATTGTATTCCTTCTGTAAAGTTTCGTATTAAATTTGCAATATTATTTTCTAAACACTTTGCTGCTGATTGAGTTGTTACACCATAACGTAAATTTTTACACATTAATTCAAATGGTACAGATGAATCAATGTTTGGCAGAAATGAAATAGCATTTGAACTAGCATGCAATCCACCAGATCTAATTAATCGTACATACCCCAATGCATTTCCGATTTGAGTTATTAATTGTCTAAATTGATCTAAATAACTTAAACCATCAGGTGTCATACCTAATTTTCTGATCCCTTTCTGAAATTTTTCTGCTCTTTCATATGTATAAGGCGTTCTACCATTTTCTCTTTGAACCTTGATGAACCTTATATCTCGCATTAATCTCGACTTTATATGTTCATCAAATAGGAATTGTGAAAATGTATGTAATTTTATACGAAGGAATTGATATACAAAGTTAACTGTTGTACTCATAATACCAGTTCCATGTGTTCTGATAGAATTTGCTATATGTCGAATTCCAATGGTATTTAAATGTTTATTGTTACTAGTATGTTCAATGAAAGTTTGAGTGTTTAAATTATATAAATATTTTGATACAAATACATGAATATTTCTCATAATTTCTAAAGCATCTAAGCCCTGTTCCAAGGTCTGTGTAGGTAAATAGTTTTGTACAGTATCTAGATTTAATTTATAATGTGCCAAAGCATGCATCATTCTATATGTTCTCCAATCATGTAGTGCTACTGTAGTGAGATTGTAAAACATATCATCAAGATAATGTTCAATGAATCTTTTAGCGTATATCATACTATTTGTTAAAGGTAGTGGTAATGATCGTACGATTCTTCCACCATCTTTTGCCCCAATATTGAATGGATTTGTAGAATCCAATTTTAAATGTGCATGGACATGAAGTCTTAGATTAGTTTCAATCTCATGACAAACAGGTTCTAATATATTCTTAGTCAACATTTCTCTTAATTGCATAATTCTTTTCTGTTTTAAATTTAATCCTTCTTGTTCACTAATGGTGCTGTTAAATGCATTAAACAAATGAACTATGTGATTTATACTTAAATTACTATCTATTACAGAAGAAAAATAAGCCGGAATTATATTCTGATGATATAGTAATATAGAGTAATCACAGATATCTGTAATAATATTATACAATTCAGCAACAATATCGTAATTGTTCAATGAGAATCTCAATTTCACCATGTCCTCTTCCTTAAAAGTATCTGTTAATTGACTAGCACATGCTAGAGCACATCTGATTATTAATCTTCTATCTGCACTTGGTGGTCCATTTAATAATCTCATACTTAAACCCACTAGTGACAATGCATCCAATTTTTCTCTGCTATAACCTTTATCCTTCTGAATTAAACTCTTCCGAGCAGTTTCCAATGTAATTAAAATATAATAACTCAAGTATTGTAATACTTGACTTTGTGATTGCACTATAACTGGTCCCAATATGTAAAATGTAGTCTGCAAAGACTTTTGTACTTCTATTAATCTACAAATTAATTGAACAGTGTTACGATTCATTGGTTTAATAAGAATCGCATGCATATTTATTATAAAAGATACAAATTCTTTAATCTGAGATAACAATGCAACTAAATCAATTAATAAAGTTTGTTTCTGCCCAATATCTGAAATCTGAAGACTTGTTTTCATTAAAATACTTTGCATTTCAATGCACCATGTTACTGCTTTCTGAATTAATCCATTCACAGTCTGGGAAAGTTTTTGTATCCTTAAACATAGTATTCTTTCTCCTACTTGTTGACCAACAGCATTACCAGCTTCTTTTGGCAAAAAATCACTTAAAAATTTACTGGGAATCCATATGACATTTCCAATTAAATTTACAGCATAAAATTTTTTATTATTTTCAAGCACTCTTTTAATTAATCTTTTATCACAGGTGCCAAATAATTTTGTTGTTACAACAATTCCAATATTTATTTTGATCCAACTTTTATTCAATGAAACATAATCATTTGGTTTATTTTCTATGTCTACAATTAAATTTTTTAAATAATTGGTAATCTGTTCACTCATTATAGGTCCTTTATTCACATCCATTATACGTTCAATTGTCTTGGAAAATAAAACTTTCTTTAATAAATTCTCTTGTAAATCTTTTAATAACTTATTCAGTGTATGTAATTTAGATTCACTTATGCCAAATTGCAATGGATTGTGCATGATAGAACGCACATTCATTCTGTACTTTTTCCACTGTTCTAACAACGAAGGCTGGGATTCAATAATTTCATCCAATGTCAAAACGATTATAAACAAATCAATAAAATGTTCTATTAATACAGGTAAATAAATATCGTTAGAGTCACCCGCTAGACTAGATAACTGTTCCGTTGTCAAATGTGCTACTGTCCATATCCTATTCACAAAAACAAATAAATCTTGCAGATCAGACAAAAGAGATGTGATATTATTCTGATTATTCTCTGCCCCTCTTTCACCATGAGTAAACAATTTTTTATAGAACATCTTAGCTTCCATCACAAGAAGCCTAATTTCTCTGCAGGTACCTGCAACTGCAGCAAGTAGCTTTGATAAATATTTATTTTCCATTTCTATTAAATTTATCAAGCTGATATCCTCAACAGGTTTGTATACAAGCCGAAGAGGACCTTCCATGAAATATTCTAATGTAGAATCTTTTTTCCATGTTTGCTTAGCTAAATTTTCAAAAAACTGTCCATATTTTCGTAAATGTATCGAACCTGCCGCTTTGTATATGGTCTCGTCCTTTTTCGAATTCCATGCTGATGATTCTATCATTATTACTTCGTATATTTGCTAATGTTAATCGGAATATGTTAAAATACTGATTTCAAATAAATGACATGTAAAATATATTTGTCAAATTTGTGACATATCTTTTGATAATTCACATATGTTTTAGTACCATCCTATACTTTTCCAGCATCACTTTCAAGCAGTACTTTTTATAATTACTTTTAACTACTATTATGGCACTATCATTTCTTACATATTTACAAAAAACAAAATTGGAAAGTGAATATCATGAAAGGTTGATAACTGATAGTACTGCACTATACAGACTATACTGTATCGTCTGACCAACGAGTTGAGTCATAAGTAAATAAAACCACGTGATCAAAATCTAGGGAAAATAGGGTTGCATTTATGCATTGACGTATTGTGTGAATTTTCCAAAATTTTGAAGAATCTCGCGTGGTTGCAGCACGTGAAGTGCTTCAGCATTCTGCTCGCATTTTAACTTCAAACAATTCGAAAACCTAACTCGACATTTAAATGAAAAAATGCATACTGAGGAAAATTAACGTGAACAATAATTTATATTTAAGATTGAATTATAATAGATTGAATTTTTCAATTTAAAAAGTTTTTTAATTTATAGCAAAAATTTACGCTTTAATGAAATTTACTTAGATTCTTTGCTCAGCGTGACGGTTCTAACGATTTTACGATTCAACGATTTTAGCTTCTTGGATCACAGAATAACTTATTTATCTACTCGAATTTTACATGACAATCTACGATTTGTTTATTATCCAATAACATAAGTTGCCATTAACTAATACTGATAAACATTAATTTGATTGGAGTTTATAATATTAGAAAGCGATCGATTTATATCTTGACGATGTTTCTTCCTATGGTAACAAAAGTAAATACGAAATTTGGAAGTGATCGCAATTATTACTGATTAATAATTTTGATATTTAATCAATAAATTGTTAAATAATCTTTTGTTCGTTGCCACGCTGTTGTGCAGTTAAATGCGGCGCACTAGGTTTTACCCTATTATAGTACAAGATATTCACGCCAGAAGGAGCTACAGGTCTACACCCGTTTATAATATATATCAGTGCATTTACAGTTTTGAAATATAAAATATAAAATTATTTTGCCGGAAATTCATTTCACAAGTAAAATTTTTATTTATATTATATATATTATATATTGTATTATTATATATTATATATTATATACATTATATATTTATTTATTTATAATAGATGAGATGTTCATAATGTATTCAGATGAATATGTAATAACTAGTAATAATAATTTCTAGGGAATTTAATGAATTGCTATCAATGAATGTCATTGACTGTATTTTTTCTCTTACTATAGATCCATCCATAGATTATGAAACTAATTATATTTTATTTAGTTAATTAGTCAGTTATGGTGTCTAAGATGGCGTCTAAAACCTAGCGTCTGCAAGATGACGTCTAGAATGTGGTGTCTAAAGGATAGTGTCTAAAACGTAGTGTCTAAAACGCAATTTTATACTATAGTGTCGTATTATACATATTTGCTAAAAAATAACTACTTTGTACGCTATTAAACATATAAAATTTTAGTAACGAATATTACTCAGTGTAAAAGGATGGATATATCAAATGAGTCGAATTTGTATAGATTAGAAGGGATTGAAAAAAATCAAGCAGGAGGTTTGATTATTCGGAAGAAACCCTCTGATCATACATTTAAGAAGCCTCAGGTATCTGTCTTGGGTCTTGACAAACTTGCAAAACGAAAAAGGCAAGAAAATTCACAGGAAGTTAACTCATTGAAATCTGAATCAAGTTCACTAAAATCAGAGATTAAGGAAAGAAAATACAGATCTTATGCTGAAGAAACTCCAACTCATACTGGCGGGGTGAACACTGAAGCACAACAAAGATTAGAAGCACGATTAAAGCATCAAAGATTGAGTGCACAGGACAAAAATCATAGGCACAATTATAAGGACAAAGATCGGAATAGAGATAGGGATAGGAATAGAGATCGATACAGAGATAGGGATAGAGAAAGGAGTAGAAGCAGAGACAGTGTTAGAGATAGTAGTAGACAAACACCCTTAAGGTTTAAAGATGAACCTCAAACTCCAATATTTAAAACAAAGGATTCAACATCTAAAAGTAATTGGGATGATGATGAAGATGAAGAACCAAGAAAATCCAGTTGGGATCATCCAACACCCAATCTATATAATATTAGAGATGGTAGAGACAGTGTTAGAAGTGAATTTACACCTTCGTATAAATATAACTCTTGGAATAGAGATCGAAAAGCTAGTGGTGCTACACCTAACATACTTGGGGAAGAAAAAGAAATGTGGGACTTGTGGGAAGAAGAGCAACAAAGACTGGATAGAGAATGGTATGCCTTGGATGATGGAGAAAATCACGCGTTTGCTGATGTTTCTGAAGAATACACCCGTAAAAAGGAAATGGAATTGGAAGCAAAAAGACAGAAGCGTCTTTCCGCACAACAGCGACAGATAAATAAAGATAACGAATTGTGGGAACGTAACAGAATGTTAACATCTGGTGTCATCAGTTCTTTAGATCATGATGATGATCCTGATGATGAAGGAGAAACCAGAGTACATCTCTTAGTCCATAATGTTGTTCCACCATTTCTGGATGGTCGAATTGTATTCACTAAACAACCGGAGCCTGTTGTACCTGTACGTGATCCTACTTCTGATATGGCACTTGTAGCAAGAAAAGGGTCGGCTTTGGTACGAGCATATCGCGAGCAAAAAGAACGGAAAAGGGCGCAAAAGAAACATTGGGAACTAGCTGGAACTCATATTGGTAATATCATGGGTGTACGTGATAGACACAAAGATGATAAGGAAGATCCAGGTCAAGAAACTGACTTCAAAGCTGGCCAAAAATATGCGCGTCATATACGAGATGAAGTTACTGGAGAAGCTAAATACAGGTCCATTCAACACCAGAGGAGAAGTCTTCCAGTATTTGCTGTACGACAAGAATTGTTAAATGTAATTAGAGAAAACAGTGTAGTAGTTATTGTTGGAGAAACTGGCAGTGGAAAAACAACTCAATTGACTCAATATCTTCATGAAGATGGTTATAGTTGCTATGGTATAATTGGATGTACACAACCAAGAAGAGTAGCAGCTATGTCTGTGGCAAAAAGAGTTTCTGATGAAATGGCTACTGCTTTAGGAGACAAAGTTGGTTATGCTATTCGTTTTGAGGATTGCACTTCAAAAGATACTGTTATTAAATATATGACTGATGGTATTTTATTAAGAGAAAGCTTAAGGGAAGGAGATTTGGATCGATATAGTGTAATTATCATGGATGAAGCTCATGAAAGATCTTTATCTACTGATGTCTTATTTGGTTTATTGAGAGAGGTTGTAGCCAGGCGACATGATCTGAAATTGATCGTAACATCTGCTACAATGGACTCTAGCAAATTTTCAGCATTTTTTGGAAATGCTGCAACATTCCAAATCCCAGGTCGTACATTTCCAGTTGAAGTATTACACGCCAAGAATCCAGTAGAAGACTATGTTGATGCTGCGGTGAAACAAGTGTTACAAATTCATTTGCAACCCCGTTCAGGCGATGTATTGGTCTTTATGCCTGGTCAGGAAGACATCGAAGTTACTTGTGAGGCTTTGAAAGAACGTTTAGCAGAGATCGAATCAGCTCCTCCACTTTCCATTTTACCTATTTACTCGCAACTACCCTCGGATTTACAAGCTAAAATTTTTCAACGTTCAGAGGGAGGTTTACGAAAATGCGTTGTAGCAACAAATATAGCCGAAACTTCATTAACTGTCGATGGAATTGTATTTGTCGTGGACTCGGGCTATTGCAAGTTGAAAGTTTATAACCCACGAATTGGTATGGATGCTTTACAAGTATATCCAGTGTCCAGAGCAAATGCTGATCAAAGAGCAGGAAGAGCAGGACGTACTGGTCCTGGTACCTGCTACAGATTATACACGCGAAGGCAATATTTAGACGAACTACTATTAACTGGAGTTCCAGAAATACAGCGAACCAATTTAGCAAATACTGTATTGTTACTGAAGTCTTTAGGTGTTCAAGATTTATTGGGTTTTCATTTTATGGATCCTCCACCACAAGATAATATATTAAATTCTCTGTATCAATTGTGGATTTTGGGTGCATTAGATCATACAGGACGTTTAACACCTTTGGGACGACAAATGGCAGAATTTCCACTAGACCCACCACAATGTCAGATGCTCATTGTTGCTTCTCAACTCGGTTGCACTGCAGATATACTTATTATAGTTTCTATGCTGTCAGTGCCTTCGATATTCTACCGACCCAAAGGTCGCGAAGAAGATTCTGATTCAGCTCGAGAGAAGTTTCAAGTACCAGAGTCTGACCACCTAACATATTTAAATGTGTACAATCAGTGGAAGGCGAATGGTTATTCCAGTTCTTGGTGTAATGTTCACTTTATTCATGCGAAAGCTATGCGGAAAGTAAGAGAAGTTCGACAACAGCTGGAAGAAATTCTGAAACAACAAAAGATGGAAGTTGTAAGCTGTGGCACAGACTGGGACATTGTACGAAAATGTATTTGTTCGGCATACTTTCACCAAGCAGCTCGTTTGAAAGGTATTGGTGAATACGTGAATTGTCGTACTGGAATGCCATGCCATCTTCATCCGACGTCAGCTTTGTTCGGTATGGGCTTTACGCCAGACTACGTGGTGTATCATGAACTTGTGATGACTGGCAAGGAGTACATGCAATGTGTGACTGCCGTTGATGGCCACTGGCTAGCCGAGTTGGGTCCTATGTTCTTTAGCGTAAAGGAAACTGGACGAAGCGGACGAGCAAAAAGACGACAAGCCATGCAACATTTACATGAAATGGAAGGGCAGATGAAAGAAGCGGAGGAAGAAATGAAGGCTAGGGCGCAAGAACAACTTGAACGTGAACAAGCTTCTATCAGGAAGTAAGTTTCTTGTATTTCAAATTTATAATACATACAGTGTCCCATAAAAGTATTTGAATTACCCTAGAAACCTTAATATAAGTTTTTTATAATATTTATCTGATATTTTGTATCATTAATTTTTATGGTATTATTTTATATTGTTTACAGGAAGGAGATATTGACGCCAGGTATCAGAGAACCGGGTACACCTGCTCCTTATCGTAAAACTCCAAGTAGATTGGGGTTATAATTGTTCAGATTTTCAGTGAAACGTGTAAAATATTGTAAAATTTTTAAAGAAATACAACAAAATTTTTTGTACAGAGGCATTTTTTTAATACAGATACACTTCCCTACTCATCATATATAGGTACATTTATATTATACCAATTTTATTAGCAACATCAAGCGCATCATAATCACGCGTTAGACGTACATACGCTTTCTTTTTACCATCTGGCCTAATTAACGTATTAACTTTAGCCACATCAACGTCGTACAGTTTTTTAATGGAAGCTTTGATGTGGTATTTATTCGCACGAGTATGCACGATAAAAACTAACGTGTTGTTGTCCTCTATCTTTTTCATAGCAGCTTCAGTGGTCAATGGAAATTTGATGATATTAAATGCATCCATACTGAAAAAAATAAAATTATTTTAGATATTTTTCATATAAAATTATAATAAATAAATAAATAAAATGATACATGTCATAAAATATATAAAATTAAACGTATGTAAGTAGGTAGATAAAAATAACATAAGTATTTAATACTTACCGATTTCTATTCGGGACAGATTTTCTCGCATATTTCGGATCCCTTGGTGGTCTAAATGTTTTTGGCCGATAGAAGTGAACAGATGTCCTTATTTTCCTTACTCTTGATCCATGAACACCTTTCAATACCTGCAAATAAATACAAATGATCAATATACAAATATATATATATGATAAACCAAAAAGTTCATTTTTTATGATTTGATATATCAGCAGTAGACTATATTTTTATCACAGTCATTCAACGAGATTCCCCAACATTTATCATCATGTATATTGAAATAATTTACTAAGTTTACAATTAATCAAATTTTTTTCATTGATATTATGTATATTAACCTTTTTCTGAGTTTTAAGTGCTTTCTGAAGTGGGGCAGCTGTTCTTCCACCCTTAGATGTTTTCTTCGGAGGTTGAACATTTTTCTTAGATTTCGCAACTACTGGTTTTGCAGCAACTTTAGGCACAGGTTTTGCTGCTGGTTTTGCTGCAGGCTTCACAGAAGTTGTCGTTTTAGCACCTGCGGCTTTCTTTGCAGTGGTGGATGTTTTCGCAGCTGGTTTTGTAACTTTTGATGTAGAAGCTACAGTAGCTGGCTTCTTCTCAGTTTTCTTTTCTGTTTTTTTCTCAACTGGTTTGCCGGCTAGAAAAAATAAAATAAATAATCAAAATATTATATTTTCTACATCTTATATTAGTCAAATATTTATAACACAAAGTTCTTAAGGGATTGTTGTGGACAATTTTTAGGTTATGTAAAACATGCAAAAGTTTAATTGAAATTATAAATTTCTTTCAAATTTACTATTCGAAGATATAATAAATATTTTAATAATATAGAACAATAATATAATTATATACATATCGATACTTTTTTTAAATATATACAAAACAGACAGCAAGCCACATGTTTAGGGTTGAAATTGAACACGTGTTTATTAATCAAACTTTTTACATCACAAATTCGCATTAATCATGTTTTATAAGTTTGCTTAAATTAAAACATTTTTCAAACTTGTTAGACGGAATTTAAATGTTATTAAAAACTTTTAAATATACCTGACTTTTCCGTGGGCTTCGGTTTAGGAGCCATCTTGCTAAAAAGAAAGAAAGTCTTAGCCGGAAACAGACATGTGAATAATCAGTGAACTACGTTAGACGTTTACGTGTAAATTCAATTTTATAAAATAATAACTATATGATTATAATACAAAATTGTACGTTTCGAAACATTCCATGTTCAATTATAATAGTAAAATATTTGTATTTTATAATTTACGCAAAAAAAAATATTTTAACACGATAATGCAATTTAATAAAAAAAAAATATTTGCACATACATTTTACATTTTGGTATTGGTATTTTAGATAACTTTTACTTATCGAAAACTTATGAGAAAAATTTTATTTTAATTCTAGAATATGTAATTGATTTGTAGCAGAGTAAATTAGATGGTACACACCTGCCGTAGCAACCAATGTTTTCATTTAGTTCAAAATTACTTATGTTAGCAATGGGTAGGCAACATATAACACGCAAATGCTTCTCTAGTTCTTACTGTATAAATATATATTTAAACATAGCATAAATATTAAACATATGAAGTCTTCAAATGTGTATTATACTCATGTTTCAAAGTGAAATTATATAAATAAAATATAATATAATAATTTATAAATATATATTGTAAATATAAAAGGCTGTACAATTGTATATATTTGCATTACAATATAAGAAATATTGAGCAGTATACAGTGTAAATAATGTTAGAAACACGTTCAGCTATTTACAAAATGATTGAAGTGGCACGTGATGATAGGCAGGTATGACTTAAAAATTTTGTTCTTATACGAGTATAATTTTTAATGAAAAATAATGAACAATTCATAACTTTATAGTTATACTATTGATAAGCATTTTTAAATCAGACTTAGTATGTCAATTGCTGCCGGACATCCGGTGGAAATTAAATTCAAATCAAATTCAAAATTCGATTCAGTAATTTTATCGATTAATATTTTTCTTCAAAACATAATAATTATGAAAATAGGGAATAAGAAGCAATTACGTTTCTTTATTTTAGATTAAAACATTTAAAAATATATTTAGATATTTAATAATAAGTTTATTTCTAATTTCAGTCACATATACTGCTAAAAAGTTAAATTTTGAGATAAATGTACCAAATAATAAAATAAAAACGTTTTCTAGGTTAATAATTGGCCACCACCGTTTTCATCTGATATGACGAAATATAATGAAAGAGATTTTGATCCAATTGTTAGACGTTCATGCAAAACGAAACGCGTATCTTTGAAAATTGCAAAAGCAATTGTAATTGGCGATGTTTCGGTTGGAAAATCATGTCTAGTAAATCGGTAATATACCACAATATCTATTTTTACTTTACATGAAGAAAAAGTAAACATAACATTGTTTGCTTTCCAGATTTTGCCACAAAATATTTGACAATAACTATAAAGCAACAATCGGTGTTGATTTTGAAGTAGAAAGGTTTGATATTCTGGGTGTACCTTTTCATTTACAAATGTGCGTTCATTTCGCGTTTCAACATATTTTATTATTTAATTTCACAATATTGATAATAAATATTATGTTAAAAAATAGAAATTTATTATTTGTTTACTTATTTCAGATGGGATACTGCGGGGCAAGAAAGATTTAAATCCATCGCTGCATCTTATTACAGAAGTGCAAATGGTATAAAAAAATTTGTTGTTATGAATGTGTAGTAAAATATAAAAATTGTATCAAAGTTTTATGTTATAAATATTGTATTTTAGTAATCATGGTTGTTTTTGACTTGGCCAACTTAATATCTTTGGGACACTGTCAACAATGGTTAAATGAAGCTGCTCAAAGTAACACGGAGCCATATTACATATTCTTAATAGGCACAAAACGAGATTTACTGGTAAATCACGCAGAATTTATTTATTTATTTATTATTTATATGATAAATTTATTTATCATATATAAAAATCGAAAATAAATTTTAAGGAAATAGTTAAATTTCTAATGCATTAGATGATTAACTAAATTAGCAAAAAAAAGACCTTTAAATTTTTGTATAGGATATTAATTAAAAATTGTATTAATTATACAATAATCTACAATAATTTAATACAGTAGCTTTATTTAATATTACTTTAATTACAATAATTACGAAATACTTAAATTATGTTGTTATCATTGATTGACTATAACTACAAAATAAAATAAATGTTTTTAGTCCAATCAGGTATATACAATAATGGAAAAACGAGCGGCTGAAGTAGCGCGGAGAATGAAAGCTGAGTTTTGGGCTGTTTCCGCTAGAACTGGAGACGGTGTATCAGAATTATTCACAAGAGCGACCGTATTATCTTTTCATGCCATGATTCTACATGAGTTACAAAATATGAAGCCGGAATCAATTAACATTGGTTCCGATTTAATAAGTACGTAGCACTATAGCTATAAAATAGATAGAAATATTTTGCGAAATTATGAATATTCGTTATATATCTAAAATGTTATTATTATATTTAATTATAATATATTATTATATCTAAAATGTTTTAATACCTTACGACATTAAACAATCTTTTCTTAAACCATTAAATCTGGTTATCAGCTGTTTACTATTTAAAATTAATTTGATTTGGATTGTATTAATTTTTTATTTCTAATTTTTACTCATTCAATTAAAAATGATAAAATACGTTTATATTTCAGCTTTAAATGATCAACGAGAAAGGATTAAAACAAGGAAAAGAAGAAATACTTGTTTCGATTGTTCAACGTGAATGATATTTCTCAGAAATTTATTAACCACTAAAACTTGCTCATGAACAATAGTATCAGGTACTAAGATTTTAATTGAAACAAAGTAATATATATGTGGTAGATATATCTGCAATATGTAATTCATACTGTTAATTTATATCGTGTATGGATATTCTGAGTAATTTTGCATGTTCATATTTCTAAAAAATGCATAAAAATCCAAAAAATAATAAATCATAAAAATAATAATCAGTCTAATTATCAAAAATAGATTTATTATCGTAACGTTGTTCAAATACCCCGCGCGTGAAACAATCTTCCGGCTACGTAACGTGTATGGACTCCATCCGGCAGTCTTTCTTTCTTACTCGCACTTGTCTGTCTTTCTCGAGATCGGATTTACTCGGAAAAAGTACGTTCTTTACTGATAGACTCGGTAGATAGAGTTGGCGATAATATTAGACGAAAGAAATCGCTTCATGTGTTCGATGTCGACGTGTCTGGCACGCGCACGTCTGCACGTATATGAATTTCGATCAGTGGTGAATCCAGTGCAGTTAGAATTGTCTTTCCGCGAGTGTAACGGATCAAGCGAAGAACCGAATTGACAAAAAAGTGTCATCACATGGTCATTGCATACCTTCCCTGAAAGAGATCGGACAGAAATTTTCAATCAAAATCTCCTTGGTTCGAAGACAATTCCTCAGGTAAGTGTTATGTTGCATTCCAACAGGTGGTAGTTACTCGTATACATTATATATACGTGCGTGAAGATCATCGATCGAGGAAATGCGTAAAAAAAAGTTCGTGGAATGTAATAACGGTAATTTCTCGGCATTGCTTCTTGCTTTTCTTTTATGAAATATATAGTATATTTTCCTTACTTGTAAGTATACATATATATCTTCATGAAATAAAAATCAGTTTTCAATAAGATGTATAGTCATTGATATAATTTTAGTTAATTCTCGAAAATGTATATGTTACAGTTATTTCTATCATTACTATATGTATTTGTGTACGGATATGTTATTTTAATTATTAACTCTATTTAATTTGAATTGTTACTTCTAATTATTTATTATTAAATTGATTATGTTATATATAAAAATGTTTGGAGTTAAATATTCTTTTTGTTATGAGTAATTATGAATTAAATATTTATATTTATTATAATATTTATTTTATGCATTTTCATAAATCGTGTTCAGAAACTCGTTTCCTACATTGATTTCTATAAAATTAAATAATTTTTTATATATACCAAAAGTTCTTATTTTTTCATAAAACAATACAAATTTATTCTACGAGGAAAAATGAGAAAAAAAATGTTACGAATATTAGAATGGATCGATTTTTCCATATTTTGAAATGCACTGCAATTGTTTAAGCCTCGAATTCGCTAATGTTTGCGGCACTAGATTTTTATTTGTGGAGAATTTTAAAGAATAATGTTTATGCACAATAAAAATTAATACGCATCTGGAATTAACAAAGAATTCGTAATGTATTCAGCGAAAATGGAGGAGATTAACATGTAATTAATTCAATTTTTGCATTTCAATACCTTGAAGTCAAACTAACACAAATGTATCATTTATCAAACAACTAGTTTTTCCTTATAATTTTTCACTTGATATATGGTAATTTTTCATTTGTTCTATTAGGATTAACTATATAATTATTCACTATTCATAACTTTTTATTGATAACGCTATAGTGACTTTATATTGTAAATTAAAAATTGAAAATATAGTATATGTTATACATATTATCTTAATACATATATTTTACAATCTGCGATTCTTTTATATAATCGGTAATTGATAGCGTCATCATATCAGTCAGATACAAATTTCTTAAGATAGTATTACTTGCTTAAGATATTTAAAAAATAGCACAGCTCTTTTCATGCCTCTCTTCACTTTATCAAGAGGATAAAGTATATTTTCGGCATAATCGAAATAAATAATATATATTTTTGTTTTTGAGTTACTTCTTATAGTACAATATTATATCATTCTAACTCTTTACATTCATAAAACTTCAATAGATCAAACGATATCAAAATTCCAGTTATTTTAAACTAACTTGTGTAGTTAAGGAAAAATATAAATTCACAATACTATAAAATCTGATTTATTCATTAAAGGTTTTGTAATTTATGATGTAATTTTATTTTAGATTTTTCTGTCAATCGTTAAATTTTTGTCATTCTTTTTAGAAACTCACTACGGGTAATTTGTATTGATACGTAATTATAGATAATAGTGAACAAAGTATGTTTTAACTTTTTCGGTAGGACAGTGCAAAAGACTTAGGTATATGTAGACTTTTATGATTGTATGCATTTTAAATTTACGTGCGTCATGTGTTATAATAACAAAGTAGATAGAAGGCATAAGCATATATTGAAATGAGTTTCAAAAACTGCTTATAAAACGATTTTATGACAGTTGATTTATAGGATGTTTCTGTTTTCGGTAAGCAATATTTACTTACTGTTTTGCCGACGTTGTTTATTCTGTATCAACATGACAAGTTATGTTTTGTACGTTAAATTCTTATAATATTTCGTCCGTGATGTTTGCTATATTATAATAAAAATATACTATACACAAACGTTTCTACAAGTAATATTATATAATTTTTACTGCATAGAAATATATCAATGGGGAACATTTCCGAAAAAGGGAAACTTGATTTCTTAAAATTAAAAGATATTAAGTTAAAATTAAGACTCGATATCGCTATCAATCTTGTAGATATCACTGTCAGGTACAACAGTTTTAATACTAATTTTCCATAATTCTTGAAATTTCACGATACAGTATAGTAATTTTTGTAATATACTCAGTCACGATTAAAAGTATTCGCATAGACTAGCTTATCTTGTTGCAGGAAATAGTATATTTGTATTTATATTACTGTAAATTATATATATCTTATTATGAATTGTATAAATAAAATACAATTTCACATACATAGAATGACAACGTAGATGAAACAAAATTAACGGTTATATGCTTTAACGGTATTTCCGTTAAATGTTTATACATCACAAACAACTGTATATCTAATATCTCTATCGAAATGGTCTTGACATAATTTTGAAAGACATGGAATTTGTACATCAATTATAAACAATGACAAATATACATATGAATATATACATATGACATATATACAAATGAATATTGCTTCGATTTTTCTTTATTATATACAGTGACTCAAAAAATCGTTTGAACATTAACTATGAGAAACTTTTACAACTATGCATATCATATACGCCATACGAGGTTTTTGAGGATTTATAATAAGGTGAGGATAATAAGTGGTAAAATTTAATGCAGAAATATACGTCGTAAAAAATTTATGTACAGTACAGATTATCATTCTATAAGTTTATCAATACAGATAATTATGATAGATATTTTATAAATTGACAGTGACGCATTTTAGGGAATTTGAGCGATTCTCATTCGTAAAGTATGTATAAATTATACGTACAAATAAAAAAATAGATAAAAATATTATATCTTTAGAACAATTAAAAACATTGAAACCCAATAATATGTTATTTTTGAAAACGGTTGTAAATAAAACTTAAAATGACATTGAGAACAATCGTTATTCGGTAAAAAAGTATTACTTCTTGGTGTAAAAGTAATATGTAGAATACGTATTAGATAAACGTATTAGTAAACAAAAATTCGTCCCGGTTAATGATTTAATGATAATATTAAAAACAATTATAATATGAAGTTACAATACGAAAGGAGACAATGCAATTAGGGAAAGGTATTATCATGACGTTAATAAGTTTTCTACGAACGTAATTCATTTCACGTAATAAGCCAACGCAATTTTTCAGTTAATCTGTGATTTAGGATGATATTCGAAATATGTTTCCAGGGAGTACATTATATATTTATATAAGCATGATGAAACGTAATGAGAAGTTTTTTTACCTTACAATTATCCAGTTCTTGTTTTTATCTACGGTTCATGTTGAATAATACAGTCATTTAAGTGACAGTAAAATCTTACCATTGTCTTATTGATATTAGGTAGCGAGTAACAGGTGCCATCGAAATTTCTATAGATAAAATCAAGCAATGAATGAATTAATAATCAATCTCATAAAAAAGTTGATTAAAACCTCATAGTTATATTTTTACAGTGAAAATAAAGAAAATGAAATCATATATGATATAAACAAATAAAATTATGAAATAAATGTTGTTCAGGAAGCTATATACATTAGTAAAGTGTGTATTAATGTCCGAGCAAATGCTATTTAACACATAACTTATTCAGTTGAAAACGGACAAAGTTACATATCCATCTATAAAACGCTTATTATATATACTTAACAACTACATCTAGCAATTAACAATCAATAAAATTGTCTAAAATTGCTATAATGATTTTGGAACTTAGAATACTGCTTATCAATTTTTCACTGTAGCCCAAACAGATACTTTCAAATATTTATACAATGGAGCTTCAATATGAAATATATTTCATAACTTAGGAGTTTCCGATCTGTTTTGATTCGCTATCTTCTTTTATAATAGCCAAATAATCTTCGATCTCTTTTCCTAAATATAGAATAAAAACATTTTTAACAAAATATGGCAATCTAGCTCCATTTATTACAGCAACGTAGTCCTATTAAAATAAAGAAGCGCTAAAATTGTCAAAAGAGTTACGATTTCAAAGATTTGAAGAAACAATGTCAAGAAGACATTCTCGACCTTACATTTATACCACACGTATTATGTAAGCATTTCAAAGTCGTCCTTTGCTAGATCATAGTCGCAGTTCATCACTAGTTAAAGAATCTCGATTGAGCAATCTTCGAATGAACTTCGCTATGAAGAAGGCCAATGTTTAGTCTTATTAATTCTATCAAAATGTTCACTGTTCAGTCGTTCATAGTTAATCTATTCTAATGTTGGACGACACAGATGACAATCGCTGTTGTAATGACTTGCGTTGCATACGTATCGAATTCTGTATGCAAACCGGATTAAAGTAACATGTTACGTAGGTCATAAATAATCAACATTATCGCAGGTTGATTACGAATTATCTTCTTTATTTGCTTCATCCTTTGATTTTCTGTAATGTATAAATCGTTTAACGAATATTATTAAACGCTTGCTTATTGGTATGAATAATAATAAATAATATTAATATAAATGCAGGCGATCAATAAATAATAAGTAACTCGAAAAATAAATTAAGAAAAATGAAGAAAAACATGATAACTCACGTCTAAAAATAGGAAGATACTAATATAAATAAATAAAACATCCTATATTCTTTAACCGTGAACAAGGAGAAAGAGAAAGTACATACTTCTTCCTTGGAATACATAATGATCAATGATAAGGATTGAACAAAGTCGAGTTATCACTTAATGATCCAGGAAATTATTCCTATAATTTTAAATAGAGCTTGTTTCATTAATAGTCGCTACCGAGCGTCGTATAATGGAACATCAAACTATATTTACCAGTGAAATTTTTACAACGGCAACGATTCAGTTTTCTTGTTACCTTTCACTTTCTCCGGCGAGATAAATTTATGCATGTCGTTCGTTTATGTTGTTGAATTTTTACCGCGTTAATACTTTCGCAAAATACTGGTATCTCAGCTTTCTACTTTTTCGTCACGAGATCGATAAGGCTATCAATTTACAAATACATACATGCATTATTACCGTAATGCTCGATCAATTGTCATTCGAGGAATTATGTTTGTTTCATAGTTAGGTTAGGTTGCTCAGTGCATACAAATTTTGTATTTATATATGTTCATAATAATTTTCATTTTATCAATTTTAATTATGATCTTTTATTTTATACGTTTAGATTTGGGTTACATTACTGCATGATTTTCTTTGTAGTAGTGTCATTGACATTAATTTGGTAGATCATTTCGTTGTCATACAAATGATACAGTTTGCAGAATTGAATTAATATCAGTGAAATTGGAATGGAATAATTTCGCTTGAATCTATTGATTAATTATAAAACACTAAATCAACTATTAACTGGTATTTAATAATGCTCTTATTTAAAAGCAGAAAATTAATCACAAAACATAGAACATGTGTTAAGTATTTTATCATGAATTATACAATGTAACGATATACGCGTAGTCGATGGAGGTTAGTAGATAAATTCGCTTTGTTCTCAGAAACAAATATCAATGTAATTGCATATATTTGATATATAATTAAAATTTTCCTTCTCGACCAACTGTCTTATCAACGAACATAATATAAAACAATGGTATATTATATATATTACATATTGCATTATACATTTATGTATGTATATTATTTTTATATATCGTTGACCCACTTTGTATCGTTGCTTAACGAGAAAGCTTTTTTTTATATTCGAAAGTTGTTGAATAACATTTACCAAAGTATATTTCTATTTCGCTAATATCATTTGCCGTTTTCAATCTCAAGGTCGAACATAGAGTTTTCATACTTATTCTAACTTAAGTAACCTAAAAAAACGCAGCCTCATTTTTAAATAACAGTTAAAATATTATTCAATGATAAGAATCTTATTTTGGGGGAATTTCAGAGGGTAGTGGACCTGTTAGAAATAAAAGTGGGGAAACGGGGAAAAATCTGCCGTCATGCTGCAAGAAAACGAACTGTCTAGTCTATCGATAACATTTTCACGCGCGTTACGTAAGCGTTTTCAAATAAACTCGATTTAAATCTTATGACGAGAAATTTAAATACTATGTGAAGAAAACGACAACAGAACAGCAATTAGATGCACGAACGTGTTACGATCGAACATTATTAAAGTGTATATAATACGAAAATGTAAGTACATACACACGTATTGTGTCGCTGTGTCTGTACCCAATGTGCTATTCACGTAGATTCGTGTACAAATACTATACAGGGTGTTTCAGACAATTGGTAAACGATGTCTTTAACGCATTCGGTGCTAATATAACAATGTGATTATTATATGATATTTACACTGAAAGTATAACTATACAAAACAAAGCTGAGATAAGACAACACTGTGCTCGAAGCAATTATAGATAAGACTGCATATGTAAGTATTTGGATATTTTTCAATCATTCCAAGATCTTAACAACAAGTCGCTTAATTTAAGTGTTCCCGTGGAAGCAATTTTTATCCACCTTAATTATTCTTTTTTTATTTATACTAATTAATATCAACTACTTATTTTTTATTAATGTCTAGTAATTGCGTATGATTGCCTGAAATAAGATCAAAGATGAAAATTAGAATTGAAATTAATTTAATTAATTTAAAAAAAATCATGTTAATCTATTAAAATGTCTTTCTATTAAATATTAATATGTTTTCTATTAAAAAAATAGAAAAATAAATTAACGTGGTTTATTTAAAGTATATTTTATGTCTGAATGTTTAAATATTTATGCGCATTGGACATGCTCGATAATATATGTATCATACATGTACCATGCGATAACAAAAAATACCAATTGCGAGGGACACTCTGTAGATACATATACATCCTACAAACACAAACTCGGTCGACAATGACTCGCTGATTTTTCGTTTCGTCCTGCTTGTGCATCAGTTCAGCGTGTCTCGATCGTGTTGGCAGTTACGTGTTCGTTGTGGCGTGAGCATGTTGTGTCGTCTCGAAACGGGCCGTGCATGATCGTCGCGTTGAGAACTCGCTCTAGTTTAATAACTTCTCCTATTTATCGATACGAGGCATCGCGACGTCTTTTGGAAGCATGGATTTACCGGTAAGCGCATGAACATTGTCTATTTACTATTTTCCTGCTCATTTAGTTAGCCTTAATTTGAAATGTTATATCCTGCCAGTCGATTTTTATATATTTATGCAAAATTTAATGGCGCAGAGACGGATTAAATGCGTATTAAATCTTCATAAATGTAGCAAATTTGTATAAAAATCCGCAGTCTAGTTATCTCTATAGCTATCTGAATGACCTAAGTTCGCAAGCGATCTCTCGTGAAATTAACGATTATCTTTTTTTCTATAGCTCGCTTGCATCTGGATGAGTTTTAAAGTTAGAATGAGAAGCATTGAGTGCGCGTGAGATACAGAAAAAACTTCTTTAGTATGCTAGGGATATAACCATAACTTTGTTCAGTCGAGTGGAAAAATCTTTTTCAGTCGAATTAAGATTTTACAAACATTTTATTAGGCAAAATAAAAAATGTTATGAATTTGGAAACATCAACCACTTAAAAGTTCATTTCGAAATATGATAAGCTTCCTTATTTATTGTTATGATAAACACGAATTAATAATGAGAAGTATACACGGTGAACTTGAGATTATCTTTAAGTTTCCTTGTAGACCTGCATTATTTTTATATTTATCTATATATCTTTCTATTTAAGTAAATAGACTTGAGGATGATTGTAATTAGAATATAGGAGTATAAAATGAACAAAATCTTTGTATCCACTACATAAGGTCGCAATAACAGAAAGAAGATAAACAATTATTATTATTACTATGTATTATTATTATTAGATCCAACAAGAAGTATGTTACAGTTAAATATTTGCAATATAATTTAAAAGAAATATTTCATAATTTCCTTTTTTAATATTTCATATTAACTGCATTAACTATATTTTACAACAAGTATTTCTAGCCATCTGTTATTTATATTAGCGTATTGTAATTTTCATCAAATGTTCTCACATGCGTTTAGTGTTTATTAATATTGATAAACAGTATGATAATAATTTTTTAAGCACCAGCAGATGCTTTCAGAGTCGTTTTTTGTTAACGGCATACATTAGCTGATACTTATGACTATTAATTTTATTTTATAATAAAAAATTGTACAACGGTGTTAAAGTCGAAACAAAAAACATTGCAAAAAAATGAAACGATTGAAATAGATGATGCTGTGATATGCTCGTTCTTTATGTATGACAAGTTAACCATTTTGAAGCTTTCAATTTTTTTATTCGTTTAATTTCTGATGATACTAATCCAATTGTGATTTTAAATCTGAAACTTTGACTGATATTTAATAATTAATAATAATTTTAGTTATTACGTTTCGACAAGATTATTAATTTTCTTCTTTGTGTTGTTAAACTTTATTGCTGTTTTTACGGAATTGATCCTCTGTAAATAAATTAGGATGTCTGTCGCATTTAATTATTAAAATACTATAGACAATATTGTTTTAAATTAAAACGTACTTGTGTACTCTTTTATTAACTTAGCATTAAATGGATAATATTTAAAATTGCGTGTAAATTAACGAAGTAGTATATTATTTATAACGTCTTGATTAATATAAAAAATATTTTTAACCAACAATACAGATCTTTGTTCGATACAACACAAGTTAGTACATAATATAGATAATAAAATAAATGACAAGTAAATAATAAAGATAATACGTTCTTTTTAGAACATATTATCTTAAATAATTAAATAAAGAGAATTAGTAATGCTTCCAAAAGTAAGGATAAGATAATCTAATTAAAAATGAATCCTGATCATAATATTTGTTTTTATTATAGCGTTTACAATAGCGCTGCAACAAAGACATTCAACGAGACGATAAAGTGGAAAAATGTCTGTCTTATTGGTCTATTCTGCTATTCTTTAAGGTGAATCACGTAACCTATTACGCGAGCCAATATCTCGGTAACTGTTCAATTGCAGACGTGCAAATAGCAGCTGTAGGAAGACGATACTTAGACAAACGACATTTTTACACACACACATATACACACCAATTGTCATAAATCTTCTCAATTCTCTTTTATGCTACGGGAGATTAGTTTTTCGTATGGTAGTCGAGTCGATTTATATAAATAATATGTAACCTTGGTAACAGTTCGTTTTACAATTTATTTAGCTTTTATGGTTAAACACCATTCAACTAAATGTTATGTTGAAATTACTTACAATTTTATCTGCTAAATTAATGAATATTTTTATTTTATTATAGCGAGCTCTTTCGTGACCTGATTAAAACAATATTACGAGTGAAAGCATTAACTATAATTATTGCTGAGTTAAGCTCTGACATGCTTCCGTATGAGACAGCATATATATGTAATTCCTCATTGGAAGCAATATTGAAACTGCACACAACTAATATTTAAAACTTTTATCTTCTAAATTTTCTTATCGGAGAATGATTACACTAATATTACAAAAATATTCTTATCGTTTATTAAATTAAATAAAATTATGACTAGTCAGTTATGATATTTCGATTTCAGCAACAAGGGTACTTGATTCTTCTGCACAAAAAGCAGTATGATTAACTTTACAATCTAAAAGATGTTTATCCAATGTAATGGACAATTTCTTTCATGTGACAGCGAATCATCACAATATTGATCTAAATACAATCATTTATCAGTAAATTACAAACCGAACAAATCTATCATTACCTGATAAAAATCTTTGATATTATTTCTTTTTTTAAGATTGTTTTAACGATATCAGGGGAAAACAATAAAGTGATCCGAGGTCATTTTCATCTATACGAATAGAATTTTTAATTATGTCAAGTGACTGTAATGATACTATTACGTTCGAACGGTTTTGATAGGCGAATTCAGTTGACGAATGTAGTTTTTATTTGCCGAATTGCTATTATGAAAATTGATGAAATTATTACATAACATTTGTTGTAATACATAACATAAAATAAAATAACAAAATAGTTCAGGGAGGATAAAATAAAATAATATTAAATAATCTATACAAACTGAAGCGTATAGTTTGGGAATTTTACAATAAATTCAACTTTTCGAAATTACTCCAGATTTTTTGGAATCTTGAATACCAAAAAAAAAGTTGGATTTAAATGTCGAGTGAGTCACAAGGAAATTTGTATGCATATCATAAATAATTTCCATAAATAAAGATTACTGGGAAAAGACGTGATATTGGAAGAAATATATTTTATCTATGTAAATCATTATTATTGTTCTTATCTTGTATGAGGTCACTTTTAATATAGAAAAACAAGTTCCATCTGCATAAAAAGTAGTAACAAAGACTTTTAACTATAAATCATCTTAATAAATATAATTTTAAAGTATAAATTATTTTAACAAGAATGTAATTTTTTGTTCAGTGTGTTATCCTATATACATGTGTGCGATACCATTTTGGAGAAACTGGAAAAGAAACATATACGTAGAAATAATTTTAATACCATTCACAGAAGTAATTGAAGATGATAATTTTATTTATCAAAATGACAACGCTGCGGTTCACGCATTGAGACACGCCTATCGATTAGAAAAAATTTACAAAATTTGATTTTATCAATTTTTGATGTAATTCGATAAAAATGGCAATTACACAAACTTGTTATTTAAATTTTATTTTATCTATTTAAAAAGCGTGTAGCTTTATAGAAATTTTATATTTTGTTTCCTGTTAAATTACATTTTAACGTGTGTGTGTGTGCCTGCGTGTAAACGTCACTTCTATTGTTGTTACCGCAATCGAGATGTGTATTTCTCTTCTATTTGTTCCCAAAATGGTATCGTACGCAAACTCGTTGTTAAAATGGAATAATTATAAGGTTTCACCAAAACATATAGCTGCTTTATCGACATTTCGGGAAACGGTATTGAAATACGTGGATAAAAAAGTTCAATTGCGTAAATTCATATTTTTTCAAGTACGTATCTAATCAAAAAAATTTTTTGCTATCATACGACTAACTATATTATGACGCAAAAAGTTCGTAGGTCGAATCAATGAATTTCTGACGCAAACTACGCGAATATATCTGAATACAATACAATACTGATTAGAAAAAATATCTTTACTGGGTAAAATTGTTCTGACGGATATCGTTATTCGTAGAAGGATCTGTTGTAACAAATAGATGTTAGGTTATCGCTAAATATGACGATATAATGAGTTCATTACCATTACAATTATGTCAGGAATCTTTTTCAGAAGCAAAACAAGCACTGAAATAGAAATAAAATTGTTAATATCATGTTAGATAATCTTTGTCTTAAATTTTTAAACATAAGAGCAACATCGTTACTTTAAAAAAATCCTTTTCATTAGATCCACTGATGATATAATCGCTGTAATCATGTGATAGTCTGATATTGTTATCAGATACATTGATACATGGTTTATTACTGCGCTACTTACGTTCTGTTTGCTGAGTCATTAATATGATACATTTTGGTAAATTTGCACGATTTTTCCCTTGTAAATTTGCTTCAAATTTAAATTGCCATTATTCTCAAGGTTTTTCAGTCTTTCTTTCAGTTTGCACGTCTCAAAAGTTTATCTGATAACTCTTTCAATCACTGTCACATTTTTAACATTTTGTACATAAATACATTTTATGTGAATAATATTTTGTGTTCGCGCGAACAAAACGTTCCATTTATTCACGCAAATACACGAAGGGATTAGAAGAGAAACGGGCGATGTCAAGTTTTAAGAGTTTATCAATAAACGGAAATTTATTTTTCAATATATGTAATATAACAATCTCATATTTCCTCGTAGATATTATATCAGAATAATTTAACTTTATTCCTCGTTTTATTCTACATCATTTTCAACTTTTACGTGTAATTCATACATTGTAATTGAAAAGTACGTTGTATACCTAAATTTATTATGTAACTACTGTAAAACTCGAAAAATGTTTATTCAAATTAATGCGATATATCCAGTGGTAAAGAGCATGTGAAACTCGAAATTCGTTAAAATTGATATTTCCCTTTTTCCTTGATGGTCCCTTCGTATGTATTATTTATAAGAGACAAATATAATTTATGCAGGTAGTCACGTAGATAGCACGGAAGATTGATGACCTAGATGTTGAACGGTGTCCTCGGCAAAATTATAATTGTCAAATTCCAGCAATACGAAAATGCTTACTCATCTCGATTACAACAGAACCGAAGCCGAACTGATTCAAGGGAACGCTTACACGTGTCATTCTGTTAATGATTCACTTGGAACCAATTGTTAGATAAATCAGACTTCGTTCCTTCGATATTTATGCTTCTTTTTTCACTTTTTATTAAAAATCTCATATGAATGTTTTTTTCATAGCACGGTTATAATATTCAGATATTATTCAGATATTTGAGAATGTCATGAAATGCTAAATTGCTTAACACTGACTATCACGCCGAAATTACATGTTTCGCTCAGGATGCCACGGGAATGTTTTTATTATTCAAAACACATCTTCCCGAATGGACCGTTTATCTTATTGGGGGTCACGGCTAACCACCGTGGCGTCTTGGTAACAGTTAATAGCGACATATTATAATAAGGTTCCGTTTATTTCAACAGACCATTCACATTCATTATTTCATCGTAAGCAAAACGTGCAGAATATATTGTTGAAACGTGTAGAAGATATTAGTAAACAGTATTTGCTCATTCATTTGTTCTTATATATATATAATAGTAAGGTATGCACACACTTCTAACTTCAATTATATGATTAAAAAGCAGCATTTACGATCATTTTCTAAGGTGTGTTTATAATAATATTCGTAGATGACCCCTGAAATATATGGCAAACACAGTGCACCGTTAGATGCAAGATTTGTTCTCATTTTTTTTTTATTGATGTTCTAATAAAAATGTTTAATTGTTCAATGGGGCACTTCTTATTTCAAAGTACCTGCTATTTATCGGTTATATTCAAAATGCCCTAACTGTCAATTTTCATACAATTTTTACAATTGTAAGAAGTTCAAGGTCCGCTCCAGACACCAATGACCTCCGTGGCATCACAGGAGAAACCGTGGCCAGTCATATACAGGGTGGTTGATAACTGGTGGTACAAGCGGAAAGGGGTTCATTCTACGCGAAAAAAGAAGTCGAAAAGGGGGTGATTCTACGCGAAAAAAGAAGTCGAAAACATAGAATAAAAATTTTTCGTTCGAGGCTTCGTTTTCGAGAAAATCGACTTTGAATTTTCGCTCGGTACGCGTGCACTTTATCGCGTCTCGTTATAACGGATCTCATTGTAGATTTTTAAAAAATTAAAAAAAAATTTTATTCTATATTTTCGACTTCTTTTTTCGCGTAGAATCACCCCCTTTCCTCTTGTACCACCAGTTACCAACCACCCTGTATGATCAATATGGCAGTCAAAGTGTTAGTGTATCATTTTATTTGACTGTATGCTATTTTGAAGTAATTACGCAGTGAGTTTCAGTATCTAGGAATAAATAAATCCAAGTGATAAATTTACTACGTGTTGTATATTACTGCAGTCGTTAGCGATAAATGCAACTAGATTATATTTTTGAATTAGATTACATTTTTCTAACTTTAACGCCAATTTATTAAGCGACTCTATAAGTTAAATGAGACTTATTAAACTATGACCTAAAGGGATCCCAAAATATGTAAATTTCAGTTATAGTAAAATATTAGCCACAAAGATATCATAAAATATACCAAATATCCATGAATACATATAGAAACATTGTCACCTTTCTAGAAGAAATTTTATGGATTATTTCAATCTGTTCAAAGTTAATAACTCGTTGTATATCTAAAGAATATTAATTTTTCAGTCAATATTTCAAAATGTATGGATTTCCCCGGAATAATAAAATATCAAATAAAATCTTGATTACTTGTTTAATATTAATAGAGCCAATTAGTTAACTAACTAAATTATGATAATTAATGTGACAATTTCTTGTATTGTTTCAGACTGCAGGCGCGCTACACCCAAAAGCAATAAGAATGGCAGGTTCTCCGGTGCTGGAGATGGAGGACAAGACAGAGGTTCTCGAGGAACCACTCTTCAACACACTCGACATCATACTGCTCACTGCCCTTTTATTGGCTGCACTATGGTGGTTGATGCGCAGAAACAAACAAGAAGAATACACGGCCATCTCGAAATCCTATTCCATTCAGTAATAATGAATTATTATTACTAATATCATTAACATATTGATTGACACAGTGAATATCGGTGACCCGCGTTGTTAAATTTTTTCGAATAATTAAAACAAGATAAATATTATGGACTAAACATTTTTGAGTAGTTTTGCATTAATTAAATGTCATGGTATAGTATATTTAAACCTATTACAGCTCGCAAAGAAAAATCTATAAAATTCGGATGACACTCGACCATATGTTAATATAATCATATATATAACTATAAATATGTACAATACTATAAATGCAGTATGTAGTATCTTTCATATAACATGGGAGATACGTTCTGCATTATGCGATTTCCCTGTTATAGAGGACCTATGGCGGAATGTTATAATAAATTTTTTGTTACAGGCCAACTATGTTCCCTGCGGTACAAACATCAGAAAATTCATTCATAAAAAAGCTGAAGGCTTCCGGTAGAAGTTTAGTAGTATTTTACGGTAGTCAAACCGGAACCGGTGAAGAATTTGCCGGTAGACTGGCCAAAGAAGGCATCCGATATAAAATGAAAGGCATGGTGGCTGATCCTGAAGAATGTGATATGGTACTGATTTATTTGTTAAGACAGAAACACAAACTACTAATCTTAATCTTTGTTTCATTTAAGAAGTAGTATTTTCTTTTATCAGATTAATTAATTTCAATAAAAATTGATTATATAGTTAGAACATTAAATTAAATTTCGTAGAAAATTGATTAATTTCATTTATATTTAATATTCAGTTATTTTTATCACACCTAATATTCATTGATATTTTGATTTACGTAATTTAAATTATACCTTAATTCCAATAAATATTTGATTGTCATTAGAATTTATCGACATAAATTCGATAATAAAATTCAAGTATGAAATAAATAAACCAATAATAATATGTAGTAGAATTCAAGTATAAATTAAGTAAATCAAAAGGGAAATTACTTTGATGCTTCGTTATTTTATTCACTTATTCGTGATCTTAAATAATTGTAATTTATTATAACAGGAAGAGTTAATACACTTGAAAACAATTCCAAACAGTTTGGCAGTATTTTGCTTAGCTACATATGGAGAGGGTGATCCTACGGACAATGCTATGGAATTCGTTGATTGGCTAAAAAATGGAGATGCTGATTTGAATGGATTAAATTATGCCGTAAGTATTTTATATCTGATATTGAAGTTGAAATTATAATTATATGGTTTTAGTATTACATATAGATATGTAATAACATTTAATCTTAAAAATACATTTTTAAAATTATAATACAATCGTGCAAATGTATGCGTATTTGTAATGATAATTTAAAATAACAAATAAAATATAGTATGATGCAAAAGTAAATTAGAACTTATTTTCGTGTTGTTAGATGGCGTTGTATATCTTTTCACATGGTTATAACATTAGAGTAATACAAGATCAGAGTACTGTTATACTGTTCGTTTGTATTGAGCATTGCATTAAATATTATAATAATCTATGTTACATTATAAATAATATCATCAATTACTTTCCTTTATGATGAAATTTTCATTTATGTAACAATAATGGAATATTACATAAGTACTTCATAGCAGTCACATGTGCAGCTACATAGATAGCATTTATTAACGTGTGATAGTGTTCTTTATTGTGAAAAAATAATTCTTTATTATAATTATTACGGTTATAATAGCAGCAGAACTTTTAGTAAATTGTAAAACATTCCTCGAAAAACATTCTGACAATGAACGTAAAAAAGTTCGACAAATTCTTCCAAGCGATGATGAAGCATTATAGATGCAACAGCGCTACCCAACGGCGCTTTTCAATGTTAGTTTTAGCGCCAACGTCTGAGGTACATGAACTAATATTTAGAAATTTGTCTACCGATGTTTATATTTTTACAATTAAATTTTGTAAACATATTTTATTAAAATTTATCATATATTTATTCATGTCTCATTATAATAAAATTTTTAAATATTTTATATAACACATTCGTAATATATATATACAATATTTCTATGATAAGTATTCAAATATTTTCGTCGATTACTGCATAAAGTATAAAAAGTATACATTCATTTATTATTTATCATTCTTTTCGCTTTATTTTGCAGGTATTTGGTCTTGGAAATAAAACATATGAACATTACAATGAGGTAGCTATATATGTCGATCATAGATTAGAGCAACTTGGTGCTACGCGCGTCTTCGAACTTGGTTTGGGAGATGACGATGCTAAGTAAGTTTATAGAGATACCAAAAACAGTTTCATATCTCAAATGTTAAAGTTACTTGTATAAAGTTATACAAGATAACCCCAAAATAAAATATATAAAGTTATAATATATATATATATATATATATATATATATATATACAATAAATATATGTATATACATACAATAAATAATAATATATAAAATAAATAATTATAGTATAGAAGATGATTTCATCACATGGAAGGACAAGTTCTGGCCAGCAGTTTGTGACTTCTTTGGAATCGAAGGTACGGGTGAAGATGTTAGCATTAGACAATACAAGCTGACTGAACACGTTGACATACCACCTGAACGCATTTACACTGGTGAAATAGCTCGTCTTCACTCACTTAAGAATCAAAGAGCGTATGTTTAATTTATCTTTTTGTAAATATATCGAGATCATAAAAATATTTATCTAACTTAATTTAATTTCTATAGACCTTTTGATGCAAAGAATCCTTATTTAGCTCCAGTACACGAAAACCGTGAACTTCATGGTCCAACTTCAGAAAGATCATGTAGGCATATAGAATTTTATATAGAGGGATCAAAAATGCGATATGAAGCTGGTGATCATTTAGCAGTATACCCTGTAAATAATGCAGAACTAGTAAATAAAATTGGAGAAAAGTGTGGTGTACATCTAGACACAGTGTTCACTCTTACAAATACAGATGGTAAATTAGAAATCAACTAAATATAAATTTAATTAATATTAGTGTCTTTATAATGTGAATTTTTTTATATATTACAGAGGAATCTACAAAGAAGCATCCATTCCCTTGTCCATGTTCTTACAGAACTGCATTGACACATTACTTAGATATTACTAGTAATCCACGCACCCATGTTCTTAAGGAATTAGCGGAATATTGCAGTGATCCAAACGACAAAGAAAAATTAAGATTAATGGCGTTAACCAGCGCAGAAGGCAAAGCTGCATATCAGCAATGGGTAGTTCAAGAAAATAGAAATATTGTACATATTTTGGAAGACATTCCTAGTTTAAAGCCTGCCTTAGATCATCTTTGTGAACTTTTACCAAGATTGCAATGTCGATATTATTCGATTTCCTCTTCTCCCAAGGTATGTTGGAATTATTTTGCAGCAAGTTACTGCATAAACTTGAATTTGAATTTGAAATGAACATTGAATAATATAAACAATATTACATAACATTAAATTATTAAATATAGTAAAATAATAAGATTGTATAATTTATATAAAAAGTACAGTTCTTAATTTTTTGTTCTCTATTATTGTAATTAAATAAGACTTGTTAGGGAGTTCTAAAACAATTTCTTGATTAATTTTCAGCTATACACAACATCAGTCCATATTACTGCAGTTGTAGTGGAATACAAAACACCTACAGGTAGAGTTAACAAAGGTGTAACAACTAGTTGGTTAAAGGAAAAGCATCCTTCAGATCCACCATGTTATGTTCCTATTTTTGTGCGAAAATCTCAGTTTCGTTTACCAACCCGACCGTCGATTCCAATAATCATGGTTGGTCCAGGTACTGGTATAGCACCATTCAGAGCATTTATACAAGAACGTGATTTTGCCAGAAAGGAAGGTAAATACAATACAAAAAAAAGTTACGTTAAGTTTATCTGTATTTCTTTAAATAAATCGTAAATTAAATAAATGTATTATTTTTAATCTTTTAGGAAAAGAAGTTGGAGATACTATTTTATATTTTGGATGTAGAAAAAAAGATGAAGATTTTCTTTACAGAAAAGAACTTGAGGAGTATGTAAAGAGTGGTACTCTAATTTTACATACTGCATTTAGTAGAGAGCAGGCTCAAAAAATATATGTTACACACTTATTGGAAAAGAATAAAGAAGAATTGTGGAGAGTTATTGGTGAACAAAATGGGCATATCTATGTGTGTGGGTTAGTATAATATCATATTAACAAAAATATTTGCAATATATATATGTACACATATTTTTTTATTGTGTAATAATTCGTGATATATATTCATAAAATATATGTATATTTGTTTGTATTTTAGAGATGCAAAAAATATGGCACGTGATGTACACAATATTTTATTAAAAGTTGTAATGGAAAAAGGAAAAATGTCAGAATCAGATGCTGCAGATTACATCAAGAAAATGGATTCACAGAAACGTTACTCGAGTGATGTATGGAGTTGAATGAGGGTATTTAATTTATGATGTCACGAATATTTATAACTTAAATTGTTAAAATTTTTTTTAAATATGCCTTTATGAGAAAGGTTAACGATAATCATCTTCGTGCAATTGTACGATATACATATAATCGCTTAAAGTACTAATTGATAATTGTATACATCAAAATCATACAAGCACTAATTGTATTTATTATACATAAGTAGTTAACGTATTTGTATAAAAAAATCTATTCTATATCACAATGTTAAATAATTGCAGCGTTAACATTTTTCTGGGACTCGTTAAGAGTGCAATAACAAATTTAAAATATAATTTTACATTTAACGTGCGTAATACCTGTATAATACTACAAAGTAATAAATATTGGTACAGAAGAGACACGAGATGATAAACCAAATTATTTTATTATGTAATATTAATGATGTAATAATGATATATACAAAGTGAAATATTCACCAAATGTTACAATATTTTTATTAAAAAGAAAAAGGAATTATTAAAGCAGCTATTGCGATTAAAAATACATAGCCTTTATACTTTTGAGACATTGTACAAAAGAATTATATATATAAATATATTTTCCTATATTGGAATGGAAGTGATAAATATATGCCATTTTAAAAAATTCATCATTTTATATTTCCTAAAAATAACCTATTGCTAAATATCTGCCTTATTTATTATTATGTGAAAAAGCTTCTTAGAACAAAGTGACAGTATTTCAAGGTAATCACCATTTTTTAAATAAAATCCTATGTTTATTTTTCGATATCCTTGTAGAACATGAAAGAACAAATTCAATGATCACATTGTTTAATCCCTTATTCTTTAATACCTTAATAATCATATTGTTTCCATCATTCAATCTTAAGATATTTGCGACTGAAGTGTAGATGTGCAATATTTAATTATGTTCAATCGATAGGTAGCAAAATTAAGAAATCCAAATTATTCGGTTGCTAGGCATAATTTTTCAATTTTTGAACGTTCAAATGAAAGTTTAGGACGGGAAGAGAAAGAATTAATGAATTAATATAATAGTAATTAATTAGAATAAAGAATTAATAAAGATTAGTTTCATATGAATATTCTCTCCCCAGTGTTTTAGTTATAAGCAAGTTTTAAAAATCGTTTAATCCATGGACAACGAAATACTATATAACGTAATACTACAATATATGACATAATACATTACATCGTAATACATTATAACGTAATTCTATATAACGTAATACAAGATAACGTTATATACTACAACGTAATACTGCATAACGTGATACATTACATCGTAATACATTATAACGTAATACATTATAACGTAATATAATATAACGTAATACATTATAATGTAATATAATATAGCGTGTTATGATATAACGTAATAAAATACAAAGTAATACTATATAACGTAATACATTATAACATAATATAATATAACGTAATGCAATTTTACGTAATACGATATAACGTAATACAATATGAATGAGATGTAGAACGTGAAAGGTGCCTAATGAATACTCGGCGCTTTGTTCAACAGTTTATTTATTTGCTTTACTAGCAACTTCATAACTCTCGACTCGCGACTCCTACTGACGACTGCCTACTTACAACTGTTCTTTTGATCCACTTGCTTTCCTTTGTCATCTTTCGATATCCCCACTATGCTCGTTTTTATATCCGTCCGCGATCATGGTAACATACGCCTTCTGCCCAGTATTTGTACGAAGGGCAAAACGTAATATAATATAACGTAATATAAAATATCGTAATACAATATACCGTAATACATTATAACGTAACACAATGTAACGTAATATTATATAACGTAATACATTATAACGTAGTACTATATAACGTAATACATTATAACGTAATACAATGTAACGTAATATTATATAACGTAATACATTATAACATAATAATAACGTAATAACGCGGAATTAATTTCTTTATGAGAAATTTAAAAAATTATATTTTTCGGTCTATAAGGCGAATTCTTGAATTATTCAGGAATTAAATTGAAGCTGAAATTCTCAGAAATTATCTATGTAGAATTACACGAAATTAGTGCAGTGCTCTACTTTGTATACAGTGGTGCAGTCTACCAGTGAATCGATGGTACTAACAAGAAGCAAAATTTTAAACTGATTTTTCACTAATTCATTGTATATTTTTAAATATTTAGAATAAATGTTACTAGATAAAAGTATAAAAATACATCATAGATTTTCTAACTTTTTAATGCTAGATTTCGTCTTTGTAAGAGATATATTTGAAATTATTAAACCATTGTCAGGTTCTTGAAAATTTTCAGATATATTTGTGTTAATTGAATTCGTCCTCTCGCTATTAGAATTCGAGTTTTGCAGCTTTGGCGTAGAAGTTCTACCTTTTAAGAGAACTGCTTGCTCTGTACTTTTACTAGCTTCTTTAATAGATATAGAAGACACATCACTAAAATCTGGTAATCCGTAATTACTATCGAATTGTTTCTTAACAGGTGATATTCTTTTAGCAGTATTCATCGGTGTTACATCAGAATTCGATGATGAGCTCAAAGCGCTTGCTTCGCGTGTTTTTTTCAACGTCGTAATCGCCCAACCTAGACCAAGTTTTTTAAGAGCAATTTCCATTTCTTCCGGAGATGATGCATATTTTAATATAGTAGAAGATGGGGTACTTGCTATTTGTGAAACACCCGATAATTCGGAAAAACTATTTGAACTTGTAGATGTGATTTTATCCTTATTATCTTTACATTCGTTATTTGCATCAGTACTAGGATAAAAAAGCTGCAATTCCTCTATCTGCGATGATTTTTGATTAACCGTGTTACGCTGTAATTTTCTATCGTTCATCTCCTCGGCAATATCTTCTCTTCCTTCGTTTTTACTTCCCATTAAATTTTGATTTCCTATATTTTTAGATGTTTTGGGTGAATCAAGAAATATCGAGGCCTCTTTTACTAACTCTTTTAAAGATAATTTTGTAACTGAAGAATTACACAACTTTTCTGCACGTTGATTATGTAAATTAAGCGAAGAAGCAATGTGTTCGGATGGCTTTACTATAGCAGTAGATTTCGTTATTTGACTCTCTGCTACCTTCTTCGCTGATAATGGACTTCTGGCATTATGACTTTGACTTTTATTTACGGTATCCGGCGTGTCGAATTCAATTATCGTTGACAATTCATGACCTGATGATTCAATTTCCGGCCTGGAATTCGATTTTATTATAATCGTACCAAAAATGTAAGATTAAATTATGAAAATATAAAAAATATGAAAAAAACAAAATTTTACCTATATGGCCCACTAAGTAAACTCACTGGTGGTTTACTTCTTCCATTAGAATGTGCTAAATTATCTACAGCTTTCGATACTTTTGGATCAGTCAGCATTGGAACAAAATCTTTAATCCTTTTTGACTAGAACAACGTAACAATTGACAATGTATAACTAACTAAATAATTATATATAAGTTATGTAACAAAATGTTGCGCTAACAGACAGAAAAAAAGTTTATTTAAAAAATGTATTCTTCATATTCAATTCATTATGATTTGTTATGAAAAATTAGGCTCCATTCAGTAGTACTATACTTTCAGTATATTGTATTGTATTTAATTATATAAATGTTATTATTACTAATTAAAAAACATAAGTTATACCTCTTTATTAGAATGTTTCCTTGTAGTTGTATCATTTCTTTCTATTCTGGAAATATTACTTTTAAAACCATCATTATCCGTTGAAGTTTGTATGGAATGTTTTATAGTTGAAATTTCTTTTGATGTAATTAAATTATTATTATTGAAACCTTCACTTTGTTCCAAAATTTCTTTCGATATTTTTTCTATCAGTTCTTCCTCATAATGTTTCATCAGCTTAGTATCATGTTCTGGTGTTGAAGTTAACACTTGGGCTGATTTATGTACTTTGAATCTATTCAACTGAATATTCACTTTTTCCTCGTTTATAATCTTTGGCTTGGCTCTTTCTTTTTCTACTTCTATTTCTTGTTCATCAAGGCAAATTACATTATCATCGGTTGTTGGAGTTACTGTTTGTGTTTCTTTAATTTGATCAGGTTCTTCTTTAATAATTGCCTTGCTTTTAATAATCCTTTGAGATTCGATTAATGTTTTTGCAAGTTGATTATGAATCGCTTCTATATTTTCTACAAGTTTATGAACATTTTCCAGATCAGACCTTTCTCGTGGCTCAGGTAACTGCATCAAACTGGTTTCATCGAGGCGAGATGGATCGATCATGGACATTTCCATACCTAAACAAAATCATATAATAATAATTTTCTTCTCCTTAAACTTCATTACTTAATTGTTAATAATTAATAAAAGTAATATACCTCTTTGTTCATTTCGAACTTTTTCAATAAGATGTGTCAAAGAAATTATTCTCTCAGCGCACGTAGTTTGAAGATCTTCGTACTTTTGTAATATCTGTGGGCAATTTTTTAATGCATAATTACGAATTTCATCAAATTTAGTATGTTCTTGTTTACAGTCTGGATTATTACATAAACAAAATCCTAATGAAGCTGGAACTTTCAAATGTACGTCGTTAATTTTTCTTGATAATAGACGATCATTTTGCTGATGTTGAGATACATCTGTTGATGTTGAATAATCATTTTTGGTGGATGATGACTTGTTGTTAATATTATTATTATTATCATTATTATATGTTTGAGTATCTGTGGATGGATATCTAAGTAATTTTTTAATTCTAGTTAGATCAGGTATATTTGAAGGCATTTTCATGGTACGTGGTGATGGGGTTTCAGGTGTTGATACTGGACTAACATCTCTCCTCAAAAGCCTTAAGCTTTCGTTTGTTGATGAATCTAACAGTTCGAGAATAGAGATATTATTGCTTAATGCTTCAAGTATATCTTTAGGCTTTGCTGGTGGAGGACTAGCAAAAGACGTTGATGAGTCTGAAACATCCTTTATTTTAATTCTTTTTGACTTGGATTGAATCCATTGTTGTTTACTCATAGTGACCTGTTGTTGTTCGTGAGTGCCCGTTGAATAAACCTGAGTACTTTGCGTATTAACATCTACAGCAATTTCTGCAACCGGAGGTGGCTGTACTTTAATATTTAATCCACTTTTATCCACATACATTCTAATCTTTTTACTAGGCACATCTTCCGTACTCGTACACTTTCTTGGACTGCTATATTGCGATTTTGACAAAAATTTTGAATATTTCTTTGTAGGAGTCAAAGGTTTGCATGGACGAGTTGAACATGATTTGTGACACATTTTTGTCGGAATTGGCTTCGATGTTTTCATGACGTACTTTTTCTTTTTGTGCGTTATTTCCGGGCTTTCTTCATCAATATCAGTAATTCCGTTTATTGTCTCAGAACTTGTTGATTCGCTACTGTCTACTCCTGCTCTGATAACCGTAATTTTTGGTTCAATTGGGTAATGGTCTGTAATTGTCTTAATTTCATCAGTAACAGAAGTAGATTCACTTTCCTTCTGTGGCACCAGTTCTACTTGTGTACCTTTATCTTGAGCTACAGTTTCTCTACTCTTATCTCCTGTCATAGTTTGTACAGCAATTTCTACTTTTTTCACAGATATATCACTTTTTTCTTCTATTTTATCCGTTTTATCCTTTTTACTTTTTTCATCAAAAGATGCATTTATCACTGTGATTTCTGGCGATATAGGTTTTTGGATAGGCGCGACTTGAGTAGGTGACTGAGTCTGAACTGATTTATCTCTTTCAAATAAGGGCTTTATAGATGCATTAAAAATGTCGTTTGGTAAATCTGCTCCAAATTCTTGTAATAACAATCGCTTCTGTCTTTCAACCTTTTTTAACATATCTAATATTTGTTCTTCACGTGAGATTCCATTCTCTTTGCATTTGTTTTGTGGAATTTTGCTAGTTTCTGTACATTGACTAAAGCAACATGATTCTTCCCAATTGACACAGTCATCTATGTTTTCATCATGATTTCTTGGTGTAAGAGTAATTTGTCTTTCTACAGGGTACGACGTACATTGTTCTTCATTTAATAACGTTTTTAGTGCACGATTTAATTTCGTTTTGTGTTGGTCTCGTAAAATTTTTCTTCGTTCTTCCTGTACATATGTATCTTTCTAAATAGAAATTGCAAGGAGAAACATTGTAATTAATGAGACATATGTATATGGTGAAACTTGGAACATTAAAATAAGATATATACCGGATAATGTTCGACTTGACTGGCTTTTAATTTACGTTCTTCATTAGTAAGTTGATCTAAATGTTGCATAAGTGTCTGATAATCCCGGCGTACTTTTTCTCTTAATACTGCATCTTCTCCTCGTTTCTTCGCGCTGTGTTTACGACTTTCTAATACGCGTATTTGAGCAGTTTGTGCTCGTTCAATTTCTTGAGCCAAATCCATTGCACTTGGCTGTGAACACATGTTTAATATCAATGAATCTTTTTTTATGTTCCTTTTTAAATTATCATGAATGGCTAAAAGATCATATGACTAGAATGTAAATACAATATTTATTATACTACTTATTGCAAACCTCATCCCATGCTTGTATTTTTTCAACTACACCAGTTGGTTGATCATACACATTACTATGATGCTTTTTATGATCATATAAGTGTACTTTATCAGTAGCTGGGCATTTTACATATCTTGGTGTTTTTGTTTCTCTGTTTATATATTGTTCACCACTATCAGAAAAATATGATGAATCATCACTAAATGAACTAGAACTATCACTATTAGTAGAATCTGAAGTTGTTTGTACATAGTCATCTGGATTATACCTTTAACATCCAAGATATTTGTTAAATTTTAATTTGTTAAACATTATATTCTTTATACATACCTTGTTGTTTTATCTTTTATCCGAATATTTTGAACATCTTGTTCAGAAGTTTTATTGTCAAACTTAAGTTCAGTAGCATGTGCAGTTTGTGCAGGCAATAGTTCTATAACTGAGTTAGGAATAGATTGCTGTTCTAGAATTGGAGAATCATTTTCTTGAATTTCTTCTATTGTTTTTGCCTTCAATTTAACTGGGGATTTAACTGTAGATTTAACTGGAGATTTAATTGCAGACTTAACTGGAGATTTAGCTGGAGAACTTATTTTAATATCATTTCCTACAACCTATAAAAAAGTTCCGATATATATATGTATACTTGACTCTACTGATGTTATATCAAAATTATTTAGAACTAATATACTTTTATATTGGTTTTTGTCTTCCCAGGTGATTTCTTACAAACATGTTTCTTCATCTTTTTAGATATCTTTTCTTGTTTATTTTTGTCTTCAGTTTCATTCTGAATAGATATACATATAGTATTTTCTTCAGATACTGTTTTCTTGGGAAGGTTTGCTACCATTGTAGACCTAAAGTTCTCTATTTCTCTCACTTGATGTAATCTTTCCTGACGCTGTTGTTGTGTATTATCCATCTACATAGATTTTATTTAATCACTCATAAATTTTATTCTAGCACAATGTATGAATATTTATAAAAATTCTCTATAATGTAACTAAATGTATGAAAAAACAAAATTAAACCTGCTGAATATTTTTCATTTGCTTCATTGCCTCTTTTCCTCTTTTTAATGCTGCTAATTGATTCTTCCTAAATTGCTCCTTGATCAATGCATCATGATCTGGTTCTAATGCAGCAGACATATGTGCTTGACCAATATCTGCCATGTCCTCTTGATATTTCTGTTGAACTTCCATGATTTTTCCATTGTATATTTGCTTCAAACCTAAATTGTCATTATTTTCAAGCTTTCTAAGTTCCTCTTTAGCTATGCATTTTGTACGTTTCAAAAGTCTATCTGATATTTCTTTTGATTGTTGGCGCACCTGTGCAAATTTCTTAAGTGATTCTTCCAATCTTTTTATTATTAATCTTGTCATCAACCATATTAATATTTTATCTACTTTTAATGCAATAAAATAATTACTATAATGTTACAATATTCAATACAAAATATGTATTTACTAACTTATATTTATATCATTAATAAATAAGGATTGTTTCTTTGTACTTCATTATTATTATTATACATCTCATATTTCTATTTCATACTTTTTAAATTTATCTTTTAATTTTTACATAATTCATAATATGTGTACCTGTTCCAAACGTAACCTTCGTCGACGATCACGCTCATTTTTCTTAATTTGATCTAAATCAGATAGTACCATTCTTCCTCTGCGGATATTCAAACGATTCCCATTAACAGTAACATTAATAGACATAGTTTATTCAGGCAAAAGCTATCTGTTATTCAAATAGATCTATTATAAAATATTCCTTAACTCGAATTTAAAATAGTAGGAACGGCCATTCTTACATTCCACCAATCAACGGAGCATTGTTCCTAGTGGTTTTGTAACTGTACATTCACGGCGCCGTTAGAAATTTTTACGATAAAACTTGCGCGCGTGTAATTTAAACATAAATTACTAAGAATTACTGATAACATCTAACATATTTAACGGAATATTATATCTTTTGTCGATGAATTTAATGTTTATAACAAGGTAATATATAACATATAATAAAATCTATGATAAGATTAATTGTCTATGAGAAGGTCATAGAAATAAATATATAATAAAATATCTTATATTCTAAAAATAGTAACTTTTTATGAATATATATATAATTATCATGTATGTTATAATTATCACCTATGCAGACAAGTGCATAGCGTGATATAATTGTTTTTTGTTTCATAACATATATCTAGGGGAATATAATTTCTTGAATAAGAATTCGTGAAGTTACTAAAGAGTAAAGCGTCAGCCTTGTATCTTGTACAGTCGGTATCACGGTCGTTGTCGGTATTGTTACAAACAAGCAATATTCAGTGGCGACTACGTACACGCTTGAGATATACACTTTATCATTCAAGTATCACATATCCTTTGCGCTTCTCAGTGATGAATCCATTCAGGTGATTAATGTTTGCCTAAACAAACCGTAAATCAGCTACGAAAATATTCGCTAGGACAAAAGTTATCGTTTCATTTATAGCAAAGGTGATGATTGTAAAGTGAAACAATCAACGAGGACAAGGAAAGATATCTATATTACCTCAAACTTCTATCAATGTGTGTAGTGCACAATTGTATATTATTGAACTTCCAAAACTTTTTTAACAACGTTCAAAATTGTTAACTCCATATTTATCTCATCAGTATTTGCGATGATCTCTGATAAAATTGTCGCATTTATGCTTACAGAGAAAATCTAATAATTGTAAAAAAATGTGTATTATTAAAAAATGTCGATGAAATATTTTAAACAATGATTGTAATTCAGTTAAAAAAAGCAGTTTTAGGGACATATGGTAAGTAATTGATGATATATTCCGTTTAATTTTCGATATTACAAGAGCAGATGCATATCTTGATAAAAAACAATGTTTATCAAGCTTTAATAAGAACTATTTTTGTAATAGCCCTAAACGTGTAACACCTAAACGATAGTGGAGGTTTAAAATATCTATATAATGCAAATTATTGCAACAGAAAATAATGAATCGGTATTGGTTGTAAGTCAAGATTTTGATTTTCATGAAAGCTGTGAATAATCCATTTTGGAACAATGTATAAAAGAGGCATAGTACCTCTTCATTATAAGCTCAGTTGCTCAAAATTTCTAAACAATCATTGTGTTTTGCATGTGTATTTATTTTTCCTTTTATTTCAATCAAATAAAGATATTAGAGGAAAAGGAGAAAACATGTAACCTTATTATCTTCTTGACCTATTATTTATTATAATAAACATAACTTGTATGAAATTAATTTTTGTATCATCATCTAGCTAATCTAAACTTTATTATATTTTGTTATTATTATATAAGAAAATTGAGTTTATCTAGAATAAAAGACTGCAGTAAAACAAATGGTGACATTTCTTCATACTGATATATTCACTTTTGATCTTAAGCTTTCCAAGTGATACAAAACTAATATTTTTGGTACAAGAAAAAATACAGTATAATTAATATAATTATATGATATTATTTTAGTAATATTTCATATTTAAATCATATAGTATATTGCAATATATTATTGGTTACATATATATATTCTTTTACTTTTTACAATTGTTTCAAATTTTCTTCCTCACATACGTTTCAGATTAGAAGAATACATGGAATCAAAATGGCACGTAGACGTAAAAGTGAAATGAAATCATCCGTAAAAACATCACTTAAATATGTACCTGTTCGAAAATCTAGTAGACAAATAGCCAAAAAGCAATTAGAAGAAAAAAAGATTAATGGAGATGTTTTACAAATATCTTACTCAAACGACTCAGAAGATAGTAAAAGTACCACAGAATACCAAACCCAAGTACTTCCAAAAAAGAATCAAAATTCTTTAAGGAAGCATAACAAGCATAAGAACATTTCTAATAGTAATGTACTTGCAATTAATGAAGAGTGTTCATATTCCACAACATCCCAGTATAAAAAAGATGCTAGTGAAAGTGATAGTCAAGATGGAATAGACATCATAGTTGATCAATCTAATAAACTTAGTCCTGAAGATGTTCAACAAGTAGTTGTTGGTAATCCAAATAAAGAAATTGTAACTGAATCTGATTCTGCTGAAATCGAAATATGGCCAGAAGATGTAATAGAAGAAACTGTAATATGCGAAGAGATGGAAGTTAAAGAAGAACTTAAGGGTAGTGGTTGTAGCTTAAAACAAAATGATAATGTAATTGTAAAAGAAGTACTAGTTGTAAACACTCCCTCTTTAGAAACAAAAAATTTTGTAGAATACACTGTGATACAAAATGAGAATGGCATGGAATCCATGTTAATAGAATCTGATTCAAGAAATACACCTACTAATGATTGTTACTGTAATATGCAAAGTGACGTGTGTAATTTACATAAAACAGGGAATTCCATGCCAGCCTTATGTATAGATGTGCCAATGACTTCTAATGACAGAAATAACAAATCAACTAATTTAGAAAAATCATATACTCATAGTAAGGATATAATTAATGATCAAGGAGACCCATATGCAAATAAAGATGCATATATAAAAAAGTTGCAAGAAACTTTATCTAAAGATGATGTGTTCTGTAAGATAGATAACAAATTAGCAGATATGCAAATTAGTGAACCTTCAAAAGAAATACAAAAATTAGTTAATGATTTATCCAATACAGAAAACATAATGTCTCCATTACAAATTGCTGGAAACACAGAAAAGGTGATACCAATGAGTGTTGATGAAGAAAGCAGTTCCTCAATACTAGATAAAATGGAACAACTGCATCAATCAAATAACTCTGCTATATTGGTTGATATTGTAGAGAAAAGTATTACAGAGTTAAATAATGATTCTTGCAATGATAAGGTAGACTGTACAAATCAGCATTTATTAAAATCAAAAGTATTATCAGATAAAAAAAATGGAAATCAACGTAAAACAGTACATTTGCAACAAGTTAATGAGGAATTGTATGGTGATAGTGAAGTGGATAGCAAAATTGATGGGGAAGATACAAAACTATCTAGTAGCAGTGATAATAGTAATGATACACTATTATCTATGAGTAACTGTAAATTAACAGAATTTGATACAAAATGTAATAATAATTCAAATGATATTGATAAAAAGGTTGAGTTTAGAAGCAGAAGTGGTAGCACTGACACAACAGGTTCAGAAAGTGGATCAAATAGTTCTGGTGTAAGAAGGAGTAGTAGAATTAGATCAATTGGTTTAATGAAACAAAGGTATGTATTTTAATATAATATAAATATGTAAATCATATAAAATATTTTTTTAAACAAATTAACTAAAACAAACAGACTTTCTAATTGTATTATTGAAAATAATATGTACACATGAGTTTAGGTGAATTTAAAACAAAAGGATGATTTGCTTTTATGCCATTTTATAGATCACGAGGACGTGGTTTAGTTATGAAACCTAATGTAGATATTGCAAAAACAAGCGTTCAACAGGAACGAGAAAAAGTAGCTAATAATGTTGTTTCAATTGCTCAAGAAATGAAAATGGATAATATATCTGAATCACAATTAGATAAAGAAACTAATATCAGTAAGACAGTAAATACATTTGAGTCTCTTACATTGCTAGCAACAACTTGTAATACTACAGGCTACGATTCAGATTCCTCTAAACCTGTTAAAGTAAAATCTCGTTGGCGAAGATCAAGTGAACTTGAAATGGGTGGATCAAATACAGGGACTGTATCTACATCAGCAATTGGATCTGTATTTGGAACTATAATTGCAAATATATCTGAATCTGGATCATGTTCAACTATTAAAACCACAAGTGGATCTTTAACAGATATTAATTCTTCAGATTCTCCATCTGGATCAGCAACAATTACAAATTTTCAATCTAATACAGAGACAGAACAAACAAAAGAGGTATCGACATCAGTTAACAATAATAATATTGTGCAAATTCCAAAAACTGTGGGTGCAAGAATTTTATTACCTATGGTTCCTGAAATAAAAGACAGAGAAATGGAAGAAAGGCTAAGTCAGTTTGAATATTTGCGTGAAAATTTATATTTGACAGAAAGGTATGTAAATAGAATACAGCCCATGAAATTATGATATGTATAATAATAATACTTTTAGATACACAAATAAGGAGACGAAGAGAATGGTATGTGATTGCTTTTTAACAGAGGAAGAAATTGAAAGAGGAGAACTAGGTTGTGGAGAAGACTGTCTAAATAGACTTCTTATGATAGAGTGGTACATATTATATATTCATACATTTAAATTAAATGTAAAACGTTAATAAAAAATAAGCTTTATACAATATGTTATGTATTTTCTAGCGGCCCTCGATGTGTAGTAGGTGATCGTTGCACAAATAAAAGATTTCAAAATTGTGAATATGCAAAGTGTGAAGTATTTAGAACAGAAAAAAAGGGATTTGGATTACGAGCTATGGTTGACTTGTTAGCGTAAGTAAGCTTTTTTACAAGTATAATATAATAAAATTCTTTATTAATAAATGCTATTTTTAAACATCAGAGGAGAATTTATAATGGAATATGTAGGTGAAGTAGTTGATCCAAAAGATTTTCGACGTAGAGCAAAAGAATATTCAAAAGATAAAAATAAGCATTATTATTTTATGGCATTAAAATCAGATCAAATCATAGATGCAACTCTGAAAGGAAATGTTTCTCGATTCATAAATCACAGTTGCGATCCAAATTCTGAAACTCAAAAAGTAAGTATAACTAGTAAAAATAAATTTTAAATTATATATATAGAGCTTTATCTTTATAATTGAAATTTGTACAGTGGACAGTGAATGGTGAATTGAGAATTGGCTTTTTTAATAAAAAATTTATAGCTGCTGGTGAAGAAATTACATTTGACTATCATTTTCAACGTTATGGGTATGTATGTTAATAGTATTTTAGTTGATTAGTATTTTGGTACGTTAATGATATGTAACAAAGTATGTCCCTTGTGCAAAATTTTATCGCACAATTAGCAAAGAGGCACAAAAATGTTTTTGTGAAGCACCCAATTGTCGTGGTTGGATTGGTGAAACGCCTGAGGAAGAAAAAGAAAAGATTGAAAAGAAAGAAAAACGTGAGAAAGATATGAAGAAAAAGAAAGGTGAAAAGAAACAAGCTGATTATATGGAAGATGAAGATGTGAGTAACATAAATATAATTTTTGTTTTTACTAATTTGAACTATTTAATAATTCATTTGATTTATTTTTAATATTATTTTAGTTGGAGGAAGAAATAGATAAACTATGCTCAGGTGGTTTGAAAAATAGAGCCCATACATTGACATTAAGTAGATTAATGGTACGTAGCAGGGAATTAGAACACAGGACACGGCTTTTACGTCTCATACAAAGCGGAGAACAGCCATGTCGAAGATTATTTTTGGATTATCATGGTTTACGTTTGATTTGGAGTTATGTTATGGATATTTCTACTAATGATTCTGATGAAGCACAACAGTTTCGACTAGAAGTTTTGAAAACCCTAAATACACTTCCAATCCCCAATAAAACAATGTTAATGGATAGTAAAATTTATAATGTGGTAGAAAAATGGTCAAGACGATTGTATTTTTCTTTGAGTGGAGATTCTCCTGAAGATGATCAAGGAAAATCAAAATCAAATAGTGATGAATTGCCAGTTAATTATGACAGCAATGAAAAAAGAAACTCTTATTCACTGACTGATATAGAAAAACAAGAAAATAATATTGAAATTACTGACATAAAATCTGATAACACAGATCAAAATCTTATTCCTGAATTAGCTTTGAGTCTTTTAGCCGAGTGGTCAAATTTAAAAGAAGTTTTTCGTATACCGAAAAAGGAAAGAATTGAACAAATGAAAGAACATGAGAGAGAAGCAGATCGTGGATACAGAGAAGAATTAGAAAAAGATGAAAAAAGAGGAACGTCGTATGACAGGCATAGATCTGATAGATATGGGAGAAACGAAGTAGAGAAACGTGGGGATAGAAGACGAGGACGAGAATCTCCAGAATCTGAACATACTCGAACAAAAGATAAGAGAATAGAAGAAAGAAGTAGCTTAGTTCCAATTCCGCGAATGACGAAATACGAGCGCAGACAATTATTTGCTTTAAAAGTAGCTAAAGAGGAAGAAGAACGACAGCGTCGTCAACAGCAAGAATCGTGGCAAGATCATGAAACTAGATGTTTGGCATTAGGTATAGATCCTCATACCACGGCTATGGTAGACCCACAAACAGGATATCCTGTTTTTTACAATCCATCAATTGGACAATGGCAACAATATCCTACACAAGGTTTTAATCTATATATATATATTTTTATACATTTATGTTGCATAGTTCTTAAATGATGTAAGTCCAAAAATTTGACTTTATAATGAACAATTTCTATTGGCCTTGAAAGAAAGGATAATTTGTCATAACTTATACCTATGTATATTATATTTCCTAAAAGCCATTGAAATTGACTTACACCATTTAGAAACTAAGTCCATTTCTTCTTATATGATTATTTCATTCATATAAAATTTTATTATATAGATGGAGAAATAAATCAGCAATGTACTTCAGTGTATGTAGCTGGACCACAGGCAGTATCTAGCCATACTCAATCCGGAATGGTACCGCAAAGTTCACATGTCCTAGCACCATCAATTTCTTCTGAAATATCACCTGGCATGTCGAGTAACATACCTTCAGGTGTACCTCCAGTGGTCTACACGTTAAGTCAAACGCCTGTATATAATCAAAGCACAACAGCTTATTCTTTACTGTCTCATTGTCATCAACAATACCCTGAAGGCCAATTGCCACTCTCGAATAATTTAGTTTCTAGCGGAACATCGGTTCCGCTCCAAACCGAATCTCTTTACGAACATATTGAAAAACAGTCAGATCAACAATTTTCTGCTACATTCAGACAATCGCAGCCTGAAGCACCTCCTATAGATTTACCACCCAAATGGAAGAGTGCAACTGATAGTAGAGGCAGAACATATTATTATCATGTAAAAGAACGAATATCGCAGTGGTTGCCTCCTCCGCCAGATCATATTGGAGTTCAACCAGATTCGTCATCGACTTCAGAATCTAGTGAAGAATCTAGTTCATCCAACGAAGAAGATGAAGAAATTGACGAAGACAATAACGAAGAATCAAGAAACGAAGAGTTAAGCTTAAATAACACTTTGATAGAAAAATCATTAAATGGTTCTAAGCATAATGTACCTAAAAAAAGTGCGGTTCATAATATAAGCGGATGTTCAGGTCTTTTTCCGGAAGGCAAGAAAAGAAGAGAGGGTTTAGTTCAAGAAAGAATTATTAGCGTACGTTATATTTCATGTTTTTCCTTTTTATTACAATTAATACGTATTTTTGTATTCATTCTTATATATTATGTTTGTATATTTTATAGCCACGTCGAGAAGAAGACCGTATGGATCACAAAACGCACAAAGGAATAAAGGAGAAATTACGACGTCAAAAAGAAAGAGCCAAGTTTAAAGAACACGTTGAGAAAATACGAAGACATCGCCGTAGTAACAAATCTAAATCGCATTCACGACATAGTTTAAATAAATTACAACTACCGTCGTCTGATTTATCCACAATGTCAGAGAGAAAGATTAAAGATACTTTTAGGATAAATATGGCGAATGTCATGGTACATTTTTTGAATCCGTATAGGAAAAACGATTGTAAACAAGGTAGAATAACAAATACGGAAGATTTTAAACATCTTGCTAGAAAGGTACGTTTGCAGAAGAAAATCTTTTTAAATAAATTTTTTTACGAATTATATTATTTTTTTTAAGCAGAAATGTTAAATTTAATTTTTTAATAATCTTTTCTGTTTTAGCTTACACATTTTGTACTTGCAAAAGAATTAAAACACTGTAAAAGTGTTGATGAATTACAATGTAATGAAAATGTTAAACACAAAGCTAAAGATTTTGTACGTAAGTATATGAGTAAATTTGGCGCAGTTTATCAGAAAAGCACTGATGAAGATTAATTATGTAACTTATGACATGAAATTGTTATTTATTATACGAATCCTTCACTTTGAACATTGTAATATATCTACTAAAAAAAATATATCCAAGTAATGCCTGTATGTAGATATATATATCTGTAATTATCATTATTGTAATATAGATGAATTTGTACATGCTTCATAAACATTCTGGTAATTTAGCCATTAAGAAATTAGCAAATTTCTAATTTCGTACATTCAATGTATAAACTTTATATTTTCATTTGGTAGATAATAATATGTATGTTATATCTTTAAAAAAAAATGCATTTTATGTCCTGCTATAATGTACATCTTGCATAATTATATTAAGTATTGATTTTGCCTTTAATTATCAGTTTTAAAAGATGACATTAAATATTGTATTGTGAAATAATCAATATCAAAAGTCTTAAATATTGTACATAATTATAAATTGTAAAAGAATTTTTAACTGTTTCATAAAAGTAAGTTGCAATTATTATCTTCTTAATGTGTATAAAAAGCAAATGAAATTAAAAATAATAAATTTTGCATTTACAAACTTATTTTCTATCTATTTAAAACTTTATGTATTATAGTTTTTTAGACAAGAACAATATATGCAAGTTTCAACGAAAAAAATGTTTGAATAAAAAAATTATTTATTATTAATAGGCTACAACTTATTGAAGTTGTTTCTCAGAAGTATTGTTTTCAAATACACCAAAAAGTTAATTTATTTCTTATAAAAAAATATTTGTGTAGAGATTATTCTTTTGCTATCAAAAAATTATATTTGAAAATTGACGTAAAACGGTCTTACAATTTGTAATATACATATGAATATTGTATTATGTATATATGTACATATTATTACGGTGTAGATATTTATACATACCTACAAATTTTTTTACACCAATACGTAAATATTAAAAGTTGAATAAATCTCTAAAGTAGTATGTCACATATCTCGTACATAATCGTATGTACATAATCTCGTTAACAAAATACATTTATTATTTTATTCTAAATAATTAAATTTTTAATTATTTAATTAAACGTTATTCTGAAATCAAGATCGACAACGCTTTTGGTCACTAGAGGCGCTAGTGAGTACTGTACATCAAGATACTGATATAACAATGTCCCAAGTATATGTAATTTTATATTACGTATAAATTAAATAAAACTCGTAAATGATTTTATTCTATAAAACATAGCTTACATATCTTAGATTATGTCAATCACGTGTTTTATTAAAATTTTACATATTTCAATATGTCAAAAATGAACGCGCGTTAGAAAAATTTGACGCACATTGACAACATAAAAATGCGATTCCGCTGTAGATTGAGAATTCGTCACGTCACATATATATAATATCTATGATATAGAACGACTTTTACGGTAAAAAACCTTACTTTTTACCTTGAGATAAGATATTATCATCAATAGAGAAGAAAGATATCTTTTACGGTTGAAGTGAGAATAAAATATTTTTCGAACAATGGATATTCTGAAACCCGAATTAATTTGGGTAGATGGCCGATGTTATAGAGTATTAGAAAATATTGAACGGACAGATGCTCGCGACGTTCCTCCTTACTTCGAAGACAATAATTACCATTTGGATGACAAAGATTGTGAGGATGAATATTACGATACAGATATAGAAATTGTACCATATGGATCAACAAAATTTAAACATACATTTCGTGTACCAAAGTATACAAATTTTTTAAGATACGTTATGTAATAAATTCAACATGTAACAATGATTAATGATTGCCACAATATTTTAGAGCATTTTTTTCATATATTATTGGAGCTAAACATGCAGTACGTAAAAGATTAGAAAGTGAAACTGGAACGTTAATACAAATTCCAAAATTAGGCCAAGATGGAGATATTGGTAATTACACTTTAAATTTTTGATTAAAATATGAAACTTTATTTTCATAATACAATTATGTATCTGTATTTTAACAGTAATAATTGGTTCTGATCGCAAAGGAATAGTAACTGCACGTCGGAGAATAAATTTATTAATGGAAGCAACTAGGAAGAAATTAGAATTTACACACTTTTTATCAATACCTTTAAATGAAGGTCATATAATAATGAAGTTTAATATGTTTAAAAATGAAGTCCTGACAAATTCAGGAAAGAAATCCAGAGGTGTGGATGAAACAATTTTCCAAACACCAAGTAAATTACATCTTACTATTGGTTTAATGACATTACTTGATGAAACAGAAAGAAATAAAGCTATAGAAGCTTTATATTATTGTAACGAGCATATTGTAAGGTAAAGAAAATAATATGATATAAAAAATATCTTCCGTTGTTACAAATTTGCTAAAGTTTATTTCATATCATGTTTTTATAACAAATTACAGACCTACCATTGAAAAATATGGACAAATTCCTATACACTTACAAGGAATTGATATAATGCAGGATGATCCTAGTGAAGCAAAAATTATATATGCAAAGCTAGTTAATAAAACTGAGGTTTTGCAAAAGATAGTAGATGAAATTGTAGACTATTATGTCAAGATAGGTAAGACAGCAAATAATACTTTTTAATAGTAGAATATGAGTGCATATGTTAAAGACATTAATAGCTTATACAACAAGAAGCATACTGATAGTAAAATACGTTGCTTAGGTTTAATAATCAAAAGTAAACGTCAGTCAAACAAACTGCATTTAACTCTTATGAATACAAAATTTCAAATAAATGAAGAAGAAAGAAATAGTAAAAACTTTATAACATTTGATGCAAGAGAAATATTGAAGGTAAATATATTTAATTATTTAAGTTGTAATATACTAGTTGTAACTAAGAAACTAACATTTTTTAGGCTCATGAAAATACAACCTTTGGCGAAACCATATTAAAACAAATTCACATATCGCAACGTCATACAATTGGTAGTAATGGATACTATCTAGCAACTGCAAAAATTAATCTACTTGAAGGTTTATAAATGAATTGTATATGAATTTATATATCCAATTATTTTTTAAAATACCAAAATTATGAGATGGCAATTGGATATAAATAATTTGTATAGGAAATACTTGGTTTAAAGATAAGATATTTTCTAAAAGTATATTAGCATGTTTTTTAAAGTTATTATCCTGTTTTAAATGAAATTTTGTATATTTCTGTTATTATATAGCTTTTATTTTACTAAAAGGTAATTTCATAAGGTAAATAATAACATTAAATATATCCATGATACTAGTACAAGCATTTATAATAAGTAATAATTGTAATTGATCATTAAAACTTGATGAGTTGTATTTATGTTTACAGATGAACCTGTGTAACAATTTGAAAATTCGATTTTCCTATATAATTCATTCTTTAGATGTATTTGCATACCAATGTAAATATTTTGGATTAAAATTCTACATAATTTCATAATGTAAATATCCTGGATTAAGTACCTACAAACTTTAATCTTTAAATGCAAAAAATGTTTTCAAAAGATTGGACAATATTTTTGGTGTTTTGTATATATCAAAATATGAAAAAAGGTCCTGTGTATTCAAGAAAATAAATTTTTCGAATTACAAGCAAAAGAATAAATGAATTTATAGTAAGTGTGCAAGCTGTTTTCGTAATTGTCTGTTTGCTAAAGTATGCCAGTAATAATTTCAAAACAACATATGAATAAAAATTATTGGTATTTTCTTTATGTAGTTAAATATTTTATTATATGTGTCAGTTTTGTTAATATTGCTGGACAATGGTAATTTATATTTCCTCGTTTATTTTATATGTATATATCGCTATGATAACTGTCTTATATGTTACAGTATAAAAAGTGTTTATTAACATGTCCTGTATCACACAGGCCAATAATAATCCACAATAGCAATTAAACATAAAGCTTCCATTGGACTAAAAAAGATATATTTTAACTCATTTTTTAGTGAATATATACGAAAGAAGATCTAGGTACCATGAATTCAGGCTTTCATGTCAAGTATTTTAATGTAAGTCTTTAACTCTTTTTTTAATCTCTGTTTATTCTTATTTTCTTGCAGTTCTGCATAGAAGAAAGATTTATTAAATTAGAATATTTAATTAGAAAATAGTCCTTATACTGAATTCCTGACACTTTAATCTCTTTTTATCTACTTTACTTCAGTAATTTAATATTGTACATATTCGACTACTTAATGAATGCTCTACTTCTATTAACTGTCACAAGTTATGGCTCACGAGATACAAAATGAGTTCAATATGTGTACAAACAGCCAAATATAAATTCAATATTCACTTTCAAAATGAGATTGATATAAAATGTTTTACACAGATTCTTTGTCACAAAAAAACTATTATAATTAAAGTTAATATAATTCTTGTCTTCAAATAATTCACAAACAAAAATTTGTATTGTATGTAAATTGGTATATAGTATATATTTACTTTTTATTATATTGAGATTTTCTCAAGTAACTTTTTAAGAAATTATAAAATTATAAAAATATAACGCGTTTGCATTTTTTAAACCTTGAAGATCCAGAGCATTATTGTTCTCTGTACTTTTTAAACAAGGAGATCTTCATGTATGATATTTTTATATAAATTCAAAATAAAGTATTTTTTCAATATTGTAATTTTTCTTATTTCACCTAATGTTATTTTATCGCTTTAATATACTTTTTGTTTTTTTATTTTTTTGTAACGTGATGAATATCACGATCAGATCGAAGACGCATGCGTAATGAGTACTAAAAGAGTGTCATACGTCAAAGTAGTAATAAACGAATCACCGTAAAAAGAACTCTAACCTCTTCCCTCTTGCATGTAATATTTAATACGAAATATTAACAAACACATATTTGTAAAGAAATTAATTTATAATTACTAATATTAATTCGATATAGAAATATTAAATATATCTGGTATAGAAATATTTTAAACATATAACAATATGTCACTAAATTTTTTTTAAGCTAAAAATTTCATTATTTGGAATTGGACATCACGTAATTTTATCCTACGATATGTTTGTTAGATATTCAAATTATTTTTACAATTTTTAATATCGCTAATCACTAATTGGTATAATTATTATTAAACATAAACAATTGATAATATCAATTTGCAATAATATTAATTATTTTAGTCCTAGTAACAAGTTATTGAAATTTTCATAACAATAATGGATCATCTACAACAAATTGAATAATTTGTTGCTTAATCATTTAATATTTTTAAATGTGCAGGATAAAATACACATGTACCATCTCTACCATGATACAATGTATATTATGTTATATATGATATAATACATGCTAATTAGTAGTTAGATATTGACATTAAATTATCTGATTCTTCAGGTTTATGAAAAATGCATGGAATCAAGAGAATATTAGTTTTCTGTACATTAACAATCATTTTACCAATTCTACTTCTTGCGACACCATTATATTTACGTCATAATTTCTATGCCGATGTAACATATGCTGTAATGAATTCTGATATCTTGGAAATTACAGATGGTATTTCTACAATATTTTGCTCTGTAAATACACTTTAATTTTGATTATATATGTATATGAATTATATATAAAATCAAATATAAATTATTATTAATAATGATATATAGGCACATATTTTACGAATGAATAGAACATTTAATGCGTTCCAAATGTCACACAAACCAGAAATAACTTCATATAAAAAACATATACGTCTTAAAAAAAGTATGGTTTTACCAGATGATACATTGGAGTACTGGGGATTTTATCTCTTAGGAGGATCAAGCGTGGCACTTTCTGTGTGCTCAAGGTAATGCAATGTTAGAATATTATCATATTTTTTAGTTAATATATAATTGCATATAATAATTATTTGCATAGATTTGAAGGTGCTTCTATACTCGTTGTTAAGGGAGAACGAAATTTGCGAACATGTGGAATGTTAGAACATCACAATACACAAATTGTGGAGGGTATATTTTTACCAGAAGCAAAAAAACAAGTTAAAGTAACATTTAAATCAAATGCAGAACAAATTAATTCTAATAATACTATTATACAGAACAATTACAATAAAACATTAAATGACATTGAAGATATATTGTTATGGGATCATACATTGAACAATACTGATCAAAATATTGGGGCACACTATCCTTATTTAAACAGTTTTATGTCTAATATGGAAAATTATGAAGAAGAAGCAAAAGAATTATTACAGGATAAAGATATTCAACATATTAAAAGGTCTCTGGAAAAAGAAACTATACATACTACCAGAAGATTAAGACATGCTAGGAAGAGAAAATATAAAATGCAAATGAAAGAAACAAGAAAAAATATTACATTGCAGGAAAGAAAAAAAGCACAAAAGAATTATAAAATCAATTCTTATTTTAAAAGAGATATATATAATAAATACAGTTTATTTCTAAAAAGATTACAAAGAAGCTTGAATTTAGAAGATAATGGAAAGGATGATATTAATAACGAAATGAATGTGCAAGATAAAAAAAAATCAAAAAAAAGGATCAAAAGAAATCAAGGGGTTGTTAACCCAACACTTTTATTTGATCAAGGTATTCAACATGGTGGAAATGCAGGAAATGTAACAGATACTAATGAGGATTCTTCTGTATCCAGTTTTGAAAATGAGTTATTTAAATGTTATGGGGGATCAATTTTAATGGCTCAAGAATTTGCACCTTCTGAAAAATGCACTGATGTCACTTATTTACTGAACGGCAAACATATGCAAGCTGTGCACAATGTCATAGAAGATGGTTACTATTATTATATCTTTTATAGTGATAATGATATCGTATCGAATGATATATATGCATTATTTGATATTTATAAACCCATTTTTCATTATGAGAATATAACAAATTCTTGTATAAATCAAACAAAATGTTTCTTTCCAATTAATATGCTATCTTCTGATAGAGTAATTGTTGAAATACCAACTAAAGATGGTCTTGAATACGAAATAGATGATGTTAATTTGCTTTTATCAAGTTGTCATCCACGAATTGAAGTGTATATATTTTTTCCTGTTGCAGTATTATTCTTTATTCTTAGTTATACTTTCGTGTAATAATATTTACAATTTTGTTTATCAGCACAAATGTTGAATTTTGGTCGAATCGCGTATTATTATTAAGAGACATTATCCTATTGATAGAAATTCTTGAATGGGTGGAATACGAAAATATTTTCATCAGTATATGTGTTTAAAAATACATAAATATCTGTAAATATATATTTACATATTAATATATCCTGATTGTACGTATATGTACATATATACGAATATATCTATACTTATATATGTAACTTATATATGTATATATATATCTTTTTATATAAAGAATTGTATAAAGTATGTGCTATTATGTATGTTGTATATAGTATGATGTTGCATGAGTAGCTTACATTCTATATTAAACATTCCATCCTAGCCACTAATATTTCTAAACATATAAAGCAAATGAGGTAGTGCGACGATTTGAATCAAAAGTCGCATGAAATAGTATTGAATGTATTATAAAGTATTTTCGCCTATAATTACGATAACTACGATCTTTATATTGTTAGATTTATTTTGTTAATTATTATATTCAAAAGTATATATTTCCATTATAAAATTTCAATACTTTTATTGGTGAATGCAGAAAATAAATTGTAATTTGTGTATTCATAATTTGATTAAAATACCTTGAATAACTACCTTTTGGCTTAGAATGACTTCCGGTTCATATCTCTTTACTTCTTCAATCTATTCATTAAATCTATTTTTTAAACCGAAATATATAGTATATAAACGTTATTTCAAATACGAAAATATACAAATATATCGCTATAGACTGTTTATTTAAAAAAGACTAAGAATATGAAAAGCTATCAATGTATGTAATTACATTTGCCGCAAATACCCCACTAAGAGGTCGCAGAGAATTGTGGGCAATTGACGTACTTCCTTTATGCGCAATAGACATTTGGAAAATCGCGTACGATAAAAACCAAGGAATTGAATAAAAAGCTGTTATCCACTTTTAAAAATTAATATCCCGAAACGTTCGAATTGTTTCGCGTAGAATTTTGCGTGTCGAATCACGAGAAAAGTCGATTGAAAATTTGAAGACCGCTCGCAGCGCCATTGTGCGGTGCTCATAAGAATATTCCTTGTGACGCAATAGGAACTCGTCCTTTCCGTCGACCTACCGTGAGTGGAACATGTCGCATACGTCTGAGCGAAGGTAAGTTCAGTTTTTTCATGCGTAATTGAGAAATATGCGTGCTTTCTTATATTTCACTAATTTCTTGTTTACGTTGTGCCTCTGTAAATCTGGCGCGACGCGCGGCTGGACGTCAACACTTCACGATATATCCTTAAAAAATAGTGCCGCAATCAGCGAATGCATGGGACACGAGACTGACAACATGGCGTGCATTCATTTTTGTCACATTGTTCGCAAAATTAACGTTAATCCCTCGTACTTCTTTATTTTTATAACCTCTATAATTGTTGTGATTAGAAGTCATAATGGGTATCCATACGGTGGGTCGCCAAACTCTCAGAAAAATATATTTGAGAAGCTTTATTATAGGAACTGCATGCTCTCTACTCGTACTTGCAAACACGTTTTACTTTGCATTTAAAATTACGTAATAAAAAATAGATTTTCTTTGGTAAGACTAGTAAAAATGGTGCGAATCGAATAATGTTCAACAATGCTACATAAAATTATAGGTATTATGTCTCGTACAATCGAGACTCGTCTTGCTGGGGCATGCTTTCGCGTGAGTCACTGTCAACGCATCTATCAAGTCATCGATAAATTCATTATCATATCTGCAGGATGATCTAAAGGCATTGTTGATACATTTATAGGAAATCAGATACTTTTTAACGAGGAATTCCTACGTTATTGAGATAAAATACCTTTTAACATTCGTTGCGAAATTGAAATACTATGATGTCGGATTTTTACGGTTCAAGGTCGCTAACATTCAACATTATTTATACATTTGATTTTGGAGTAAACATATAATGCAAATTACTGGAACAGTTTATTCATTTCTGGTACCACTGATTAGAATTAAAAAACTAAATGCTACAAATGAAACAAATTTTTTTTAGATATATTCTATTGCAAATTATACAGTTATATATTTAAAATAAAAATCAAATTTTTATTCAGATGTATCATTTGTATTTCAGAAACGATGATCAATGGGCAGGAGATTCCAAAAATGGTCCTAGTGAAAGTGATCAACAGACATACGATGGCCCCCCTGGCATGGAGCCCGATGGGATCATCGAATCCAACTGGGATGTTGTAAGTTAACGATTACAATAGATCACTTATTCTTAAATTTTGAGTTTAATAGGATATCCTCTTAAAAGGATTGATTGTTATAATAATTTTGTGCTTTGTATATAAACTAGGTTGTTGACAACTTTGATGAAATGAACCTAAAAGAAGAATTACTACGTGGTATTTATGCTTATGGCTTTGAAAAACCATCTGCAATTCAACAACGTGCCATTCTGCCATGTATAAGAGGACACGATGTGATTGCACAAGCACAATCAGGTAACAAAATCAAAATATATGCTTTGATATAGAAATAACAGAATTTCGTTTCTAATTTGTGGAATGTTCAACAGGAACTGGCAAAACTGCTACATTTTCAATTTCTATTTTACAACAAATTGATACCAATATCAAGGAATGTCAAGCGTTGATTCTAGCCCCAACTCGTGAACTTGCTCAACAAGTAAGTACAATAAAACTCTAAATGTTAGCATATTACTAACTGAACAAAACACATTTTAAATAAATATGGCTGAAAAGATATTCCAAATTAAAGTAAATTTTGAAAATCAAAGATAATATAGTGTTGTGAACCAAAATAATAAGATATAAATCTAATAATCTATCTTATAAATCTAAGACAAACAGGTTTTCTTATCTAAACTAAACTAAAAAAAATCTTTTTGTTCTTTTTTCAGATCCAGAAAGTTGTTATTGCTTTGGGAGATTTTATGCATGCAGAATGTCATGCATGCATTGGAGGTACCAATGTACGTGAAGATATGCGAAAATTAGAACAAGGTGTTCACATAGTAGTTGGTACACCTGGTAGAGTTTATGACATGATTAGTCGACGGGCATTACGGGCCAGTAGCATCAAACTGTTCGTATTAGATGAAGCTGATGAAATGCTCTCTCGTGGTTTCAAGGATCAGATTCATGATGTATTTAAATTATTACCTCATGAAGTACAGGTATATAAAAATCCGATTGTATTTTTTATATTACTGATAAAATTACTCTTGAATAAATTATTTAGCTATTTAAAAAAAATCATGAAAAATATTGAACCAATGTAGTAAAATTTTTGTTTTTCAGGTTATATTACTATCTGCTACTATGCCGACAGATGTATTAGATGTGTCTACATGCTTCATGCGAAATCCAATTCGTATTCTGGTTAAAAAGGAAGAACTTACACTAGAGGGTATTAAACAGTTCTTCATCTACGTTGAACGTGAAGAATGGAAGTTTGAGACTCTTTGTGACTTATATGATACATTAAGTATCACCCAGGCAGTTATCTTTTGTAACACGCGGCGTAAAGTAGATTGGTTAACGGAGAGTATGCGCACCCGCGACTTCACAGTCTCTGCTATGCATGGAGACATGGAACAAAAAGAGCGAGATCTCATTATGAGGCAGTTCAGAACTGGATCATCTCGTGTCCTCATAACAACTGATCTTCTAGCACGTGGTATTGATGTTCAACAGGTTTCTCTTGTCATCAATTATGATTTACCTTCCAATCGCGAAAATTACATTCACAGGTAAGTTATTATATATGTTTATATATATTATATTACTTTCCTATAAATGATTTTAAATTATCTTTCAAATTTCATTAATTTTAAAAATTATATTTTTGAAAAAACATACAATTTATAAAAACTGAAAACGTTATGCACTGAAACTATATTACAGAATCGGTCGAGGTGGTCGTTTCGGTCGTAAGGGAGTGGCAATTAACTTGGTAACAGATGACGACAAACGAACATTGAAAGATATTGAACAATTCTATAATACTAGCATCGAAGAAATGCCAATGAATGTCGCAGATTTGATCTAAATCTGACTATTGGCTATAATTCATTATAATTAAAAAAAAAAAAAATAAAAGTAAGTGACATACGGAGCTCTCAGCTGATCTCTCATGGTGTGTGAGTATATATAGAGTGAGTTGGTGAACTATAATCGCTTATGTAAACGCGATCTACCGAAATATTCCAAACGTTCTCATCTCAATTTCATTTTATAACAGTAGATTACAGAAATAGTTATTCGTTACGCTAGACAAAAATTAGTACTATTATATTATAATTATTACAATTATCACTACGGATACTACTATATTTCTATTCCTATCACTATTGCTCTTAACTATTATTACTGTTACTGGTATATACTCTTGCGCTACTCTCTTCTTGTTCAATATTTATTACTACTACTTCTCCCGCTGCTATTCCTACTATATAACTCTCTATTCTTAATATCTCTCGTATCCCTGTTATTATTATTATAAATACCGGGATTGCTGCAGTTTCTAATACGAATTAATAATATTACCGCATCGATAAAGGTACAATCATTGCGATTGCTACTAGCGTGAGGTGAAGAAAGGGAGAAACGAAACTGAGAAGTGAGGCAATTCAGCCAACTTCGGTTGTTCCTTTACCTCTCTGTTCTTTCAAGTCAGAGATATCCTACATTTTGTGTAAATGCATCTACAATCTTATCTAACGTGCCCAAATTCTATTATGAGTTTCAAATCTTTTATTTTGAATCATTTTATTTCGTCTTCTTTCTTATACAACATTTCCAATTGGATGATTTATTCTATGTTCTGTTGTCCCTCTTCAACACTTTTACCACCGCGATTACAACGTGTTTGTCTAGGCAGAGGTTTAGTTGGGTATTGGAAGGGGTACTTTAATCACAAGCGTTGTCGAAGGAGATGTACATTCAGACTTTAGATGATATGAATTTTTTGTATGTCCCAAATCCTAAGTACATACCTTCATTAAGAAATAAAGTGTTTGACCTTTTAATTGTGGTTTTTGTTATTGCATTCACTATTATATGCTCGAATACTTTAAAAAAAATTTTCGTTTTATAATGGAAAATCCAACTAAAAGGTATTTTTAAAACGAAAAAAGAAAGGAAACCGCGTGTAAATCATTACGGTTACAATAAATTTCATTACCAGATCATATCGAGAACAAGTTCTACGAAACTGTACGCATTATCGAAAAAGTTCTCACAGTTTTTATTTGTATTTGCAGGCAATTTTGAGCGGTCCAGAAATGAGGGAGATATTTTTGGAAATAAAGACCAAATTTCGTGATTCAATATAGAAGTTTTGTAAATCGATTACCTCTCTAATTTCCTGCCCTTTGCAGGTTATTATATAAACAATATAATATAAATGTCGAATTATTTATACATACATTTGCATTATTTATTTTTAATAATTATAGAAGTCAGATTTTTACACGATCATTTTATATCTTCTCAATAAAAAGGCATATGAAAATACTTTTCATTCATTAGTTGTGTATTTGTGTGCTTTGTTGGGAATAAAATTTTAATGTTTCGTATATTGTGAGAACTTTTATAATAAATATATATATATATATAAATATATATATATATTATATCTTCGTGAAGAAAGTGTGTTACGAATAAATATCCGATTATTCAAGCACAGTCTTATTTTGTAACGTCGACAATAGTTTTCGAAAGTTGGAGTAATTTCATGCAATTTTTCATTTCGACATTTAATATTATTAGAACAATTCAAGGTATCTTTTCTTCCGTATGTATAAGTATTTTGAAACTGCTCGAATTTCCGAAAACTGTTCATTATTCAATTCTGTAAATATTACAAATGATTTTTTCGAATGGTGGACTATTGTGAGTTCTATTGTATTTATACATTATAGAAAAACAATATGGTTAAATTGAACTCTTAAAATCAACACAATAAATGTGCATGTCGTTTACATACAGCCATCGCATCACTATTTTTACTTGTCTATATTTATTTTAAAATACTCATGTTTATTTTACATTAAGTGGATTATTAAGCATGTTAAGATCATAATAAGGGTTTGCGATAACCGTAAATCCTCAATATAACATAATAATCCAAGAGCCCTAAGATCCACCTTCATTTCAACGTAATTATTTACTTTATCCAAACGATATATAATAATGTGTATGTAACAACAAATAATCGATACGACTGTAATGTATTGGCACAAATTAATATTAAAATGAATCGAAAGCCCGAATTGTTCTCAAGCCTGTTGCTTTAATAATTTCAATATTAGAAATTTGCTTTTAGAAACTAAGCATTCAAAGTCTGATTTCTTTCAATTCCAAGTGACCCTTAAATATCGATGAGTAACTAACCAAACGATTATTGATTGCTAACTTAAATTATGGAAATGTCGCTGTATTTCTCAAGAGGAAGTGTACTAAGATATGGTATGTCCAATGATGCATTGAATTTCGATAATAATACGAAGTTTCTCCTTCAAACATATACAATTGTTTAAAAAAGGAAGAGTTAATTATGAATTTTTAATCGGGTTTATATGTTTGCTATTTGTATTGAAAAAGTCGAAAAGGAGAAAGTTCGAGTAATATATTCTAATCTTCTCCGTTAAGAAACATTCTGATCTTGAACTAAAAATTCTTCAAATCAAAAATAGCAAATGATTCGGAAGTGTGTCGCTGCCACTATAGTGGAATACGCTGGACGTGAACACACTTTTATTTACATTTTTTGAACCATATACATACTGATACCAAATGTATTAGTAAAATGTGTAATCGTGTTTCAAATATAATAACGAGAATTGGAATAATATTTAAAAAAGACATGAACACGATTAATTTATTAAAGAACATTTGATAACATCAGTAGGTACATTATCTTTCTTTATTCGTTTAACTTTAATTTAATTATAATAAAAATCTTTTATTTAAGAAAAGTATGAGTACATCTATAACAAAAAATTAAATTGTTATATATTTTTAATATCTACAATGGTCAGTCATAAGCTACTTAAATTTTTGTGGCTTTAGTATCGTTAAGTAATACATATAAATTAAAAACATAAAGCTTTTCATTTGTTAAATGACATTCAAATATTATTGATCTTTTCTCGTTATGCCAAATCTTTATATTTAGATATTTGTAAATATTTATATTTTGTTTTTTTTTATATAATTAAACAAATTTAATTCCGCAATAATTTAAACTAAATAGATTAAGTACTTGATAATACAATATCTGAGAAAATAAAAAATATTGCAGGAATAATAATATGGCAAGGAATAAGGATATTATCATATACCTTTATTCTATGCATTAAAAATGTATATGATTAATAATGGAGAACTTCTTATATTATACTTTTGTTTATCTCTAAATAGTTTAATCAATAATTTAACGTTGCATAAGAAATGCGATCACTAACAAAAAATACTTAACTGCACAACTAGCTTCATAAAGTTACATATATCCAAATTATTCAATTTTTCTTCAACAAAGTCATGATTATTAGAAAATTATTAAAAGCTCCAATTTTAAATAATGATTATTAGTAAAAGTAGAGTAACTATATACCATTGAACGTTTAAAATTAAATTTCGATTAATATTTAAATATTTTTGTTGTTTATAATATATTATTTATTGATTAAGATTGAAAAACATATTAAAATTTCATAATAAAGTTATATATTAATAAAATCTCGAATTTCATTTCTTTTAATATAATCTTGCTGCATAGATATGTAAATACATAGAATACTCGTGTTTACAATATGTAAAACGCGTTATAACATTTGAATACATAATTACTAATTACCGTACTTGAATTTAATTTAGTACAATGATAACACGATAGTTCGCGCCAATGATTGGTAATGCTTTGGGTAGTATTTCTGTAGTATCTTAGAAGTGGGGAGAACTTGTGAACTTATATAAAACAATTACTTATCGTATGGTGAGACTTTGTGTTGTGAATTGTTGTGTTCGTTCGTGATTCGATCTTTTAGGTTACACGTATGTTATACTTTGTTTATACTTAATCAATTTTATTGCGTCCGTGCAATATTCTAACCGACTTAAACAGTGGGCATGAAATTCGTTCAATATTCGTATCAAAACCAATTCTTTTAATGATTCTGTTTATATTTGTATCTCCAAATCGAGCATAAGGACTTCATCATTTTTTGTAAATTACGCAGTAAAATTATTTGTCAACAGCCATAGCGAATCGTTTTACAAACCTTATATTTATGTTTTATTTAAAGCAATTTTCCTGAACTGAAATTCTTTTTATTCTTGAAAAAACTGAAAGATCAAGCATGTCTGCATCACCGATTGCTAGGCAAGCTACCCAGAGCCAAAACATACCTTCCAAACGAGTCGTTATTAACGATCCCAGTCAGTTACCTATTGATTATTCATCTACCCCCGGTGGAACGCTTTTTTCAACTACGCCCGGAGGTTAGTGTCTTTCTTCTTTTACGTTACTAATAAACTATTAACCCATTAAACAATAATTTAGGTAATTATATTGATCAGAATATATTCCACCAATGTTCATGATTTTCAAATATGATGTCAAGGTCATGATTTTGAGTAATTCTATTTATATGTATGTATATCGCTGTCCGGATCTAGTTTCCGAAGTACTCATAAAAATATTTTTGATATTTTTTACTTTGACGTGGATTAGGTCTTGATTATATTGTGGAGTTATAATGTACACATATCAACATAATTTCATTAAATAGAAAATATTAATGTAATTGTATAAACTTTATACATTTTTCAATTGTTTACATCCATTTTATTAGTTTTCATTCTTGTAAAACATCTTGTACTTTGTATTATGTTTATAATTTATCATGTTCTAGTAACTTTCTTTTGGGAGTGTATTTCATCTTTTCTTAAGAAATGAAGTTTATTGTAGTTCAATTATATTCTTACAATTAAATTTAAATTTCAGTTATTAGTTAAACATCACAATATTTGTTCAAAATTCAAATATGCTACATACGATTATATAAATTGGTCTGGACACTCGGTAGAGAAAACCATTCGAAAATTGAGTCGTCACTAGTTGTAAAAAATTAACAAATTCTGCGTTTGTACGAAACAAACAGAGATGAGTACAGTATCTCTATCTCTGTCTGAGACAATTATACCATGTCATGCATGCGCAGAACGAGAATCTTCTTGTCTCCCATGTTGATCTTCCACAATTAATCACAACTCAATTTTCGGACGGTTTTCCCTAGACTTCAGTGTAGTGTAGTGCCAAGACCTGTTTATAATATGATCGTGATAGTACATATGAGAGATTACTATAATTATTAATATAATTGTATATAATTTTTTGAGGGAGCGTAGAGAATATTCTCATTATATAAATAATTAATAAATTTTTTCTAGGTACACGTATTGTTTATGAACGTGATTTCTTGATGAATTTACGAAATTCTCCCATATCACGAACACCACCACGAAATATGCCATCCATACCCGGAGAGTTATTAAAAAATACATCAAATCTCTCAACATCAACGAAAAATCAAATTAACAAAGGTCAATACTTATTTCATTAGGTTATCACAAGACTACTAGTAAATTATAGATTTTTATGTATTTGTAGGAAATGTAAACGTGCAAAATTGCATGGTGTTCATGAAAATATCTGTTTGTATAAACATCTGCAGTCTAATTGCAATAATTTGATTTAGATTTTGGATAGATTATGCCATAACTTTTTGATTGTAACATGTTACAGATACTCCAGTAATTGAAGAATCTGCAGAACAATTTGAGATGGACATGTAAGAAACTGTAATTACAATATATTCATGTTGTGCCAGCCACTTTAATGAATAGTAAGAATCAATATATAACAGAAAAATATATTAGCAATTTTTATATAACTATGTGCCATTAGGGGCCTTAAATAGTAATAAGTGTTTATAACATCTAAAAATGTTAAATGTAATTGATATAGTTACACTGATTCATTGCATTATCATCTTATATGCTAATAAAGGTGACAAAAAATTTTTATCAGTACATTCATGTTTGCACTATTGGATGTATTACTTTATAATTTCACATATATTTGTACTACATGAATAAATGATATTTTGATAATAAAAGTTGTTACCTGTGAATCATAGTTATAGACTTATTAGGGAGCTATTTTAGTCCATAGAGAGTTTATTTTTGTTATGTAAACTAAGTTATTTGACTTTTATTTCAATATAATGTTTTAATATGATTAAATATTTTCACAATTAAGTTTTATACAATCGAATTTTGTAGATTAAAGTATATCATAAAACAGATGAAAAATCTTCAATCTTTAACATTTATTTTATATAACATATACATACAACATAACAATTTATTTTATAAAAGGAATATGGAAAATTTGATAAAAATAAAGAAAATCGAATATATATTTTTCTTTTCCTATGAAAACGATATTTTAGAAATTCAAAATGTTTAACAGATTTAATCATCATGAAGATTTAATTATAAGTTATAAATTATATTAAATATCAATATATAAAATTCTATGTATTTAAATATACATTTGTTTCTTTCATATAAAATAATTTCGTATAAAATATTACATTTTCATTTATTAAAGAGTTAAAACGAATATATATTATATATTTGTCAAAGATTAGCCAATATTTGTATAACTATTATATTGTTATATCACATTAACATAGCTTAATAATGTATATTTTATGCCATTAAAGTGCGTTAAAATTCAGGTAAATATATTGTATGCATTTTCTCCAGTTGTGTTTTGAATTTTGAATATTCTGTCTAAAATAACTTTCGCCACATTGACTTTTGTTCCATTATTGTCATAATCGTTGTAATAAATTAGTTCGCAAAGATCCGCACATTCTGGATCAGCATCTATTAACTGTTTCAATTTTTTATAAAATTTCTGTATGATACATTTGCAGTATTTCTTATAAACATTTGTTTCATTGTGAGCATGTTTTTGAACTTCATGGAAAGTTAACAAAGGCGTTGCACCTTCTACCACTATGTAGAAAGGTGTCTCTAATCTTAGCCCATTGGGATAAATTTTGTATACACTGTTGTGATATGTTCGCCCTTTAACTCCTGCTCGATTCAACACTTCCTTCTCTAAATTCATTGCACTTTCCATCCAATGATATGAAGCTTCTTTAAGATTAGGTGGAATGTACGATGATGAAGGAATTAAAATAAATAGTTTGTGAACACTTATATATATACCATGATTGTCTTCAATATTTTCTATTTTTTCAATTAAACCTTTGTTAATAGATCCTGTTGAAGGAAGTATTATTCTTAAATATCCATAATAATAACTGTATGCCATAGAGGTTCCATAATCCAAACCTTTCATTGACTCAATATCAAAAGTATTTTCTTTTCTCTTTTCATATGAGTTTGTGATTAGTAATAATATATATGAAATTCCAGAGCATATAAAACATGTGAATGCGTCAAATATTTGTATGTAGTTATAAATATAATAATATTTACTCATGATTAGCATAATCAAACATATTAAAGAAATGTAAAACAACATATTTAAACTAAATTTAATATCACTGTTTTTCACGACCAAAATATTCATGCTATGGATACATTGAAATAAAATAGCTAAAATCTTCAAAACTATGAAATAAAACAATATAACAAAGACATAATTTTCTACAGTAGGTATACTTCTATTTGTTATTTCCAAGTATATTTCTGCTGTAATGCTTATAACAATGCAATTCATTAGAAGTAAGTATATATACTCATCCATTTTAATGTTTTTCATCAATATCAATATGTTACGTTAATTGAAACTGCAAATGATAAATTGAATAAGTAAAATCATCTATGATAAATTTACTTATTGCTATTTATTACTAATCAGTATTTCAATAAATTTACCTGTTTGATTATTAATAAGATTTTTTTGAGTCCTATGTGAATCTCCTTTGTAACTCAACATTGCCAAATGACGAATACGAGTAAGAAAAAGATAAATAATTTTTCAAACTTCTCTTTACTATAGATAAATAGATAAAATAGATAAAAAATAGATAGGTAGATAAAAAAAGATTAAAGATTTGAAAAATGCTTTGTTTAAGCAACAGGATAGACTTAATATACTTATATATATCAGGTAACAAGATGAAGCGGGAACAAAACAGAGACAGAGATGTAGCAAAAGAGGAAGAGAAAGGTAGTTCACGTATCGCTAGGTCAGAGCGCTGTTAACGTAAGTGAAACAAGTCGATTGACCTACGGTACAATCGAAACCATGTACGATCGATAAAGTCCATTATCTGGAAACATTTTCTGCAAAAATTACTTAGCTCTTTCCATGCCTGTTTATTTCCCGAGTAGAGTACGGTATAAGTGTAAATCGGTCACAAGTGCATTGCAAGCTAAAATATCCTAGCAGGTGATTTTTGTTGCTGATTAGCGCCATATCCCACAATGGACCAATCAGCTGCTCGGTAAACCGCCGTAAAACCTCGAATCTGTCCGCAGACGAATGACAACAAAAGAGACTGATAGAAGTCGCGCGCGCGAGACAGTGGATTTTTTTCGCGACTCCGCCGTGAAGATTTGCGGTTTTTTCCATTTTGTTGCTCGCCGCGAATAACGTCGGTTTGACCGGTGGTGAAAGCGTCGAGGAATATGAAGAGAAGAAATGTCGAGTGTGGTAAGCTTCGGAGGCCCTTGAAACGCAACAAGCTCACTGAGGGGATCTACGGAAGGTAAGTTTTCGCCGCCATATGTCTTCTCATTTGGAACGGCTAATTTTAAAAATAACCAAAAATCTGACCGATCACCCCTCGAGATATTTGTCAAATCGTCGATCGAAAACTGTTACGTACTTTCGGGTTGATGCGAAGTGCGAAACCTCTGTGATACATTGTGTCAATACGTGATCATCCACCGCTTCCCAGAAGCTGCTTGACATTTCACTAAAACCTTGACCATGTGTGCCTGTTTTTTACAAAAACATTTGTTGAGTTACATCTTTATAATTGTTTTCTTACCTGCATTCACAATCTTTCGCCTAACGTGCCATGTAATTGAAAGATTTTTATGTCTAACCACATCAAAGAAATTTGCCAGTTCAACAACTTTTCCTTCAGTTATTCCCTTTTCTTAAAAACTATATTAATATTGGCTTACATCATATAATTATATAATTTAGATTTGTTATTTATTTTATTTAGTTAAGAGGTGCTTATTTTGTTTTGTCGCAGTGTTTATTTCCTTTGAAATATTTTATACTTTTGCGATTGTAGATCTTTAATTATATAATTGTGTTACAAGAATGATAATAAAATAATGAAATTTTTTATTTCAGTACTTTACTTTATCTAAAATTTCTCCTACTATGGGCCATGGTAATTTTGGCAGACTTCATTTTAGAATTCCGATTTGAATTTTTGTGGCCGTTTTGGCTACTTCTCAGAAGTGTTTACGATTCTTTTAAATATCAAGGCTTGGTAAGTAATCCACATTTTAAAACACGTGTGCTTATACCTAATTTTAAAATAACATAGACTATTATATTTCCAGGCCTTCTCTGTATTTTTTATTTGTATTGCTCTTACATCAGATATGATTTGTTTCTTTTTCATACCAGTACATTGGTTGTTTTTTGCTGCTAGCACTTATGTTTGGGTACAATATGTTTGGCATACAGGTAAATATAAACATATCTTTAGGTTGTTTGAATTAATTTAATTGCAATGAGATTGATATAAATATATTGTATATGGAACAGATAAAGGTGTGTGCCTTCCAACTGTGATGTTATGGTTACTATTTCTATACATAGAAGCAGCAGTTCGATTAAGAGATTTGAGACATATGCCCTTTCATTTGGATCTTTGTCGACCATTCGCAGCGCATTGGTATATATATTTTTGTTATTATACTCTCTTTCCTTTCTTTATTTATGCATTTACTCTTTGCCACTGAATATTGTAAGATACACTTCAGAGGAACAATTTTATGACTAACAAAAAAATAATAACCTATTCCTATGTTACTGTACAAAATTGCTATTTTAATGTTGAATTGACAATATCAATTCAAAAGTAATAATAAAAATAATTATAAGTAATATCTTTTTTCAGCATTGGTTATCCTGTAGTTACATTAGGTTTTGGTTTTAAGAGCTACATTGGCTACAGAATGAGACAGGTAAATCTGTAATAAATACATAATCATTCAAAGACTATTTTTAAACGTTTTATTTACATGACTGCCTTTTTTTGCCAGAGAAAACAAAAAGATGTAGCGAAGGAGAATGAATTCTACCTACAACTACTGCAGCAAGCACTGCCTCTAGAGCAACAAACTTCCACTACGATACAACCGATACAAGTTCAATCACAAACACATATTACAACACTAGAACAACATGTTAAATCACAAAATAATAAATTAAATTTGCAGTGCAATCCAAGTCCTGAAAAAAGTAGAGGTAGTTTGTATTTATTTTCAACTTTTAATATATATAATAGCAAAATAATAATATAGCTTAATCATAAAATGCATTGTAGGAAGCAGTAATAATTCTATAGAAACAGGTGTACAAAATGGTAGTTTACATATAGGGACACAAATTACATCAACAAACCAAAATGTAACAACAAAAAATAATCATAGGAAGTCCTTAGACAAAGGTGAAAAGCAAGAAGAGCAACATAATAAGCATAATGTAACAAATGTATCACAATCTGATAAAAACGATAAAAGATTTATACATACAAATGGGAATACTGTTAATCACAGTGATATGCAGTTCATTGAAAGAGTTGGGTAAGTTGGGTGACATGTGTATCTTGGAAACTAAATAGTATCCATATTATGTAAAATAATAAAAAATTCGTTAACAGTTTAAATAAAAATTACAGATCAATAAATGATTTTGATGCCAATGAAATAGAGAAAGATAAATTTATTAAAGGTGCAAATTGTGGGCATACTACAATAAAATCACAGACTAATGGTTCTGTAACAGGAAAGTGGAATAATATAAAAGAAAATCGGGAATCATCGTCCACTGTTAATACTCAACGTGAACGAAAAACACGTCAAGTGAAAGCCACGGTTGATAATATAACTGAGCAGCAAAAGCAGCAAGACGAATATTGTCAAAGGTATGTTATTTACATCAATTAGTGAATTAACAAAAATGTTATTTTATGCAACATATTTTTTGTGCTTCTTCATTTCTATATCCATATATAAAATTGAGATTTAATACTGTGTATACTTATACTTTCTTTATTCCTTAATCCTTATGATTTTCTTAAAATGTAATTGTTATTTTTATTGAATTGAAAGATATGCAACTCTATATTATCAGATTTTTTCTTTAGTGTAATATAATATCGTTTAAATAGGTTACTGATGTGTCGCAGGCTTGAAGCTGACATAAAACGCTTGAAGTCAGATCTGCAATCCAGTCGACAACTGGAACAGGAACTTCGTTCCCAGATTAGTTCTCTACAAAATGGAGAACGTCAAGCTAAGGGTGATATACAGCAACTTCAACACGATAACGATCAGTTGCAAAGCAAGTGCGTATACACACACACACACAGTATCATTTCTATATTGTTAAAATTGTACTTAAAAGATCTATTCCAATACACGTATACGCGTAGATATTTTTACACTATTAAATATATTTTTATTTATATACATAAATATTTTTATTTTGGATAGATTACATGGATTAGTAACAGCTCGTCAATTAGATAAACAAACAATGTCTTCGTTGGAAAAACGAATCGCAGAAGAGCGGAAACAGCGCACTGCTTGCGAAGCATCTTTAGTTTCTGAGAGGCGAGCACGACGAGCTGCAGAAGAAGCACGATCTGCAATTCCGCCTCCACCTCCGCCACTTATTAGACAAGAATGTACAGATACTTGTAAAAGTCGTAGGACACAAATGGAACAAGATCTCAAAAACTTACGGCGAGAACTTAAAACGAAGGAAGAGAGGTAAAGATGTTGAAATAATAAAAAAAATTTTATGTAAATAAAATTTTAAATATAAATGTAAGCTGACACATCGGAATATAAAATATCTATCGGAATATAAAATAATATCTATAGTGTCGTAAATATACTAGGTAATAGTCAAAATTTCATTCAAATGTAAATAATTAAATTAAGTTCGAGGGTTTTTAATATGTTAATAATTAAATACTTTTTTGTATTGTAAATTCACTAAACTATATATCAGATGTTAATTTCTTATATATTTTCTTAGGTGCAACATATTAGAAAAAGATGTAACTCGTTGTAAGGAAAATCATAAAGAGTCTGAAATTTTACTCGGTGCACTAAATGCGCTACAAGATAAAACTGCGCATTTAGAAGACAGCTTAAGTGCAGAAACGCGCATAAAGCTTGATTTATTTTCTGCACTTGGTGAAGCCAAGCGACAATTAGAAATCAGAGAAAGTAAGTAGGATTCGATTTACAATTATAAATCTTTAATATTTTTGGTAATCAAGGAAATGTATAAACTTAAGTGGGTCCGAAGTATCAATTTCTCAAACATAGTTTTATTTATATAAACGATTTTAGTATATGTATATTAAATTGATATATATATGTATTTATGTACGTATGTGTATGTTAAATATCGCATATTGTTGAATCAGGTTTAATTAGATCTCAAGAAAAGGAAATTGAAATGTTAAAAGCAAAAATAGCTCAAGATTTAGCTGTGATGCCACAAGATACATTTGGACCTGCGCCAACCTGTGCGACATCTAAGCTTCGATTAAATAATGAAGTACGAGTAGCAGGTACGAAAATACGTTCAAATGAAAGTCTCTGTCCAGGGTGTACAGTTTCAAATTTGGATCCAAATGCGACAGCGTATACACCTAAGAATTCCCTAATAGCGTCTACCGAAGCTTGAAGAAACAATTTTTGGCCACATTATGACTTCACAAAAGTTGGGTATATATTTCATAAACATGTTTCAGTCTGTTTCTCAATGGAAGTATAAATATGAATTTATGTTTTATACGTGCATATACTTGTTTTATTGAAATCAAAGTTTTGTATTTAAAATCCGTAGGACTAATGAGACGTAAGATCTTTTTAACACTTATAATGTAGAATATTTGTGTAACATTTGCTTAAAAAACGTGGCTCATGCTATAAATTTGTCAAATTTCATAACAGGAGATATCTTTTATAAATGTCTTCCATGGGAGGCTTCTAGAAACATGTTTTATATCGTACTTGTCACCTGAATTAATACAACGTTATTAACTACTTATGACCATGGGACGTGACTAATACTAAATTAAAAAAGTATTTAAAAATTAGTTACGTTCTGTTAAACGTGCTGTAGGTCGATCTAACAGGTACCTTCTTCATCTTTTTGGTACTTGCAACAGATGTATTAAGAAGAATTAAAACTAAAGTGAGGCAACAGTGACATGCGTAATCTAGTTATAGATAATTATTAAATTTTAAATTAAATTTAGTACTTCTATTTAGATGGTAACGTTTGATAAATTTACTGTTGACGTTTAACAGAAAACTGTATATTTTACTAATTTTTTATAGCGTTCGAATTATATCGATTTTCACATAACACTTTCTATTTAAAAATACCATAATGTAGATATAAAGAGCTAGAAAAACGATATAAATTGGATCGACGAACGACTAGCGGCATATCTTATTTGTTAGAAGCATAGAAAAATTGAAGACTCAATCTGTATTTGATCCTCCTACAGCATATGCCTAAATCTATGACGACTTGTTATAGACACAAATCTTGTTCAAGTCGTAATCCGAAGCTAGTCCAGCATACAAACTGTATTTAATGTCTTTGGCAAATGAAGCCATTTTAAGTCATGTGATCATCCAAAACCAGCCATTAATACACATTGAAAAACCTGCCGTTATCATTTGAGAGGATTGATGTAAATGTTAGAAACGCCAAATTTATTTTGAAATAATCGCCAACGTATTGATTCTCTCTCTCTCTCTCTTTCTCTCTCTCTCTCTCTCTCTCTCTTTCTCTCTCTCTCTCTCTCTTTTTCTCTCTCTCTCTCTCTCTCTCTCATATTTCTCTACATTTTTTATATTTTTTAAATGTCTCTGTAAACCTTTTTAGTTTAGTGGTACAATTGTGTATTGGCTTTCGAACGGTGCGAAATAAGTGTTAATGTTTCATAATGATTTTTTGAAACGTGTACAGTGTTTTATGTGATAGATAGAAATTTTGTAAACAAAGGAATTTTTAAGTTAAGTATATTATAATTGGTAATGAAGGGATAGATTTATTTTACCCAATTTGTTTGATGAGCTTCAAGAGATAAACTAATGTGTAATGCCACGCGCGCGTTTATTTATGTACTAAACTGTTAAATCGTACATATAGGTAATCGAATCATTTTTCCAAATTGAACTTCTAATTTTTAATAGCGTTATTAATATTGGAATTATACGGTTTTTCATTGAGCAGTCTGGAGGAATGAAACAAAGATTTTTTTTTTAATTTATCCGCAAACGTCTTCCTTTCACACATTTGATGGATACATTTAATGTATATAATGTGTGTCCCTTTTATAATACTATAAGTTTCGCTATTATCAACCAGCGATGATGTAATTTAGTAAAAGTTGATTATCATTGACTATTTATATAATATATATTACTTACGCGATACGTCGTTTCTCTTTCTCTTTCATCGTTTTTATACTACTTTTTACATACCTAATTTATAAGTTTAATATTGAAAACATTAAATTCATTTTTTATAATTTTTAAGAGTAATATATTTAACATCGAACGATGTGTATGTATAAGAATTAATTATTAACACTTGAATATTTTGTAAAAAAATAATTGAATTCTCTTTAAATCTTTTTCATTGATGAAATATTAAAAGATTAAGAACAACATTAGAGTTTATACCAGCATATTCTTTCTAAGATATAATAAACAAGTTAATTCCTTCACAAAAAAATAGTTGAGATGCAAGTTTTAGGAAAAGATGGCATTACGTATAAAAGATCTCTAGAAAAAGATGTGAATTTTATATATGCTTTAAATCCGCAAGAAAGCCAGTACCTGCTTGCTCCAATGAATATTAACTAACGACTGGTTGATATCATAAAAGTCATTCTTCCATGATTGTATATATAAAGCACTGTCATGACAATTTATTAATAACATAGTGGATCATGACCAACTAGTCAAATGAATTTCTATAAGCACAAATATTTATTAAATATCTAATATTCATTTGATATTTCTGTCCTTACATGAAAAAGCAATAACAATTACTGTTTCTTCTCATTAATTAAAATTATAAAAGATTTATCGATATTATCATCAAACTGTTAAGTTTATTAATTAATTTTGTGTTTCTTGGATGATCCACGTACTAAATATAATTGCAAAATGTTAATGCACAATGCATATGTTATAAAACTATTTTTATTTTACATTAAAATGTGGAACTTTCATCATTTTTGCTTAAAAAATTAAAAGCATATCAATACAAAAGTCATATAACTCTGAGAAAACCTATGCTTCATATTTCTTTTTTATTTTACTATATAAACAGTGCTGATCTTTTTTCGTTCCTAGATTTACATAAAAAATATTAAAAATTTAATAATTCACTGATGTTGGCAATTAAACTGTAGGGGAATAATGTGCTTACTTTAATTTTGTTAATGCTTCTTTATATAAGATTTATAAAGGAAACGATACAGTTCATTTTACACACGCTAAAATTCGTTATTCCATCAATAATTATCATCCGACTGGTATGGAAATTTGTTTTATCATTAAGATTAATTTCTTTATAGTTAAGATCAATCAGACTTGTGTCTATGTCAACTTGTATCATTATGTGCATAAGCCTTTATAATGTAATGAAACAGTGTAAATAATTACTTAAAATAGACTAAACGCAAAGCAAAACTTACTAAAATTGTTTGGGCACTTGCGTAGCATAGTTAAAGCACATTATATAAAATTAATTAGTTTAATTTATTTTAAGTGAAAGCTCTATTAACTCATTTATGATCGTAATTTTTTAATCGATTTTCTAATCATATTATTTTAAGTCAAATTTGAAATTCAGTAAAAATTAAATTGAAATTGATTGCTTTCAATATACATCATTACTTTACCATAGTAGCAAAGCAGAATCAGTATTATAACAAGAAATGTTATGATAAATAATGAATTAAACGAATTAAAAATATTAAATAAAATATAGTAATTTCTAAATGATGTTTCAACTTAATAGAAATTATTTATCAGATAAATCATTTAAAAGATAAATAAAGAGAATATTATGTAAATGAGGTAAAAAAGACATTGAATTTTTGTTAATTACCTTTTTTTATTGAATATACATACAGTTGAGTGTAATGCATTACATAAAAAAGAAATTTGATAATGTTTTTAATGCAGAACATAAATGAGTTAATTTGACAAAAGTGTAAAATGCTTGTATGGAAATATCATTTTGAAAAACGAATGCTTTTCTTTTCAAGGTATTGCATTATCAAGTGCACATTAAGTACCTGATCAGGGGATGCCGTAATATTTGCGGCTAATATACTTATCATGGATTTAATTCCGCTATAAGGCTGGTTTCGCGAATATACTCTTGCTATTTAATTAATATTGTTTGTATTGAGTTATTGTGATATATTTTATAGGCATATATACACGCACATGACTTGGCACATGACATTCACATTCATGCTGTATATGTTCATTTAACTTTCATATAGCATATACACGTACATTTAATTGTTTGGTATAGAACAGCTTGGGGTTAGTTGTCTATGTTTAATTACATATGTAATAGCTTACGAAGAAGCATTCTTTCTATGTGACTCGGGGCGACTGCATAGTAATTGCACCTCACATTTGTAAGGAATTGTATGTTTCATGTCGTACTTTGTAGTATATTATTTGAAATGCATTGAAATAACTTCTCTATGACAATAACGATATATTGCTTTTGTTATGTATTTAAATGTTTTCGAATGAAGTATAAAAATTTGTTACAAAAAGTATTTTTTAATTTAAAAAGGAAAGTTTGATTTAGAATTCAAGTTAATTTTATGATAGAATATTGTATTGTGATTAATAATTGTGTTTTGCAACATAATATTTCTTTTTTATGTTTTTACATATTGTTATACTTTTGTAATTTTGTAATGAAATTATAGATATGATGAATAATTGACTAACTATGAAACAGTGAAGAAATTTAAAAAGGAAAATAATGTTACTGTATTTTAACAATCATATCTTGAAATTCTGATGTTGCTGTATGTATATTTTTCATACTACAGCTAAATAATAAAATATGAACATAATTTAAAACATGTACATATTTTTACAATCAAATTTTACAAAAATTGGATTGTTTGTTTCTATTTGAACGCTTTAAAGTGCGTTAAAATGTATATACATAATTATATTTATTACACGATTCGTGGATAAAATTTTTCTCCTAAAAATAGAACGCAAAGTACTTGATTCGTTATGTTTATGAAATTTTATAAATAAACAATTATAAAAACGAGATGTTAGGTGTACAGTATATAATGATCTTTTGGAAGTGTATAATATTGCACAGTCATGTAATGTACTTGTATATGCATGTGATGTATTAACGTCATCCCTATGATATTATGTGATTTTTATTGTAATAAATCAATTAATGAGTTTATTAAGATGAAATAATACTGCATTAGGATGATAATCATTTTAACGGTTTTTTTCCTTTTTTTAATTTATTTATTATCGTCACACGTATTGACAAGAAAGAAACAAGACTAGAAGAAATTTAATTACTTTAGGCAGTTTGCTATATTAAGACTTTTCATTCGTATTTTGTGGAACAAATAAAGTATTTTTTTTACTTCGTAGATGAGAAACGTGTAAAGTTTGACGGTGATATAAAGAAAGAGGAGATTGAAAAAATGTATTTTATCAAAAGTAACGTGCATCGTGATTGTGTGAGTTAATAAGAAATTATTAGATCTTTCTGAAAATGACCTTGTGTATGTGAAAATATGTTTTCAAGAACATGCACCGTTATGTTTTATAGCTGTACTATCATCGCGAACTATATGTTTAATACGATTCCTTAAAGCGTATTAATACATAATTGAAGGAACGTGAAACGTTTTAGATAGAAAGAATATACTTACATATATTCAGATATAGTGACAAATTTTTCTTTCGTTTTAAACAATTTCATAAGAATACAACGCGTAGCTTTCGCATCTCATTATTTGAAGACTACAGGGGAAGAACATGATAAGACATTTCCTATTTGTTTTACAGGAAATCAGTTTTAAAATTCAGTACATTGAGGATCGAATTATGTCATCAAAAAATACGATACTTTTAACAATGTTTAATAAATAAAACAATTTTCCAAGTCCCATTTTTAAAATTATATTCATGAAAATATGAATTTACATAAATATGTGCAGTCTATTTATCACGATTTTCTCCTGTGATCTTCGTTTATAATTGTACATTCGCTTCTCTTTCTCTCTTTTACTTTAGCGTTTAGATAATTTTCAAAATCCTGTTAAGGTATGTACCTTAAGAAAGAAAGAAAAATGAAAAAAATGATTTTGATCTCGTAATGTGATGACAATGCACGCAAATGCCCTTCTCTTCTCCATGCGGTCATATTTTAAAGAAAGAAAGGAAAACGCCTGATCTTTTAACGTTCTTCGTCATCCCATTCTCGACTATTTGAATCATTTCAGTTCGAATAGAATGGCCGGCATTACACTGAAATTGGTCTAGTCTGTATGAATGTGCGTAGTTCATTAAGGACAAGCTGAGTGGAACATTTTTACGATTTATTTAAGCGAACTTTGCGAAACAAAAATATACTTTATTAAACTCCCTGTCTCTCGCATAAAAGATATTTAAAAAAAGAAAGGAAACGTCTTGCTTGAAAGATGAGAATCTTTCGAGGCGGAAATTTCGTTTTTGCGTAACTTCTATATAATAAATCAGAAAATCTTACGTGTAGACATGTAAGTAAGTAAGTACATTATGGTTGTTGGTTTTTTTTTATTCATACATATACTTTTTTGTAATTATATATCTTGATCTCGGAAGTAAATTTTTCTACGTCTTTATGTCAACGGCTCAATTAATATTAATCTGTTCTTTTCTTTTTTTCCTTCGTTTTTAAAAGATGCACGTAATACTTCGATGAAAATACACATCGTTGCTAAGGAATATCGTTGAAAAAAACGGTGACAAGATTATATTTTCTCGATTGAGTTTTTAAATACTTCTATATCATAGTTTTTAGGTGGTTAAAAAGGTATTCATACTCAAAGCATACCTTCTAATGAAGAATATTTATTAAAATTTCATTCGTTTCGTAATTTTTTTGAATTCTTCGTGCATGATGATGAAAGGATTACAAATACATCGATTACGATGTTGATACGACATAATAGGCAAAAAAGATGTTCATTCTTCTCTTAATTGCAGCACAGTGAATTACAATTTGGATATTCGTGCATATTTAAAAACTCAAAATGTCTCATAATATTTTCATACGTAATAAATATGATATTTTAGTATGCATAAACAGTACTTTCTCCCAATCTTGTTACATTTTTTGTAAATAAATTCTACACTCTTTCCTTTATGCTATAAGATTTAAAAGAAAGAAAGAAAAAAAGGAAGAAAAAAGGAAAAAAAATAGGTACTTCTTGGTATTGGTACTTAATGACTTTTCATTGTGTACTATGTACCACCATTTATACGATAGAAATATTTATTAAAATAAATATTGTAAAATGACACGTGTATAATTTATATATTATAATTAATATGATTAAATTGTCACGTGTACATATAAATCATCGTTATTTCATCAATTTTCTACCTCACCTATCGTTTCATATGGAACACATTGCAAGACAAAAAAGGAGATTAATGTGAGTGAAGAAATTGTAATTGAAAACGATTGATTAGTTATTAACGCGGTCAAAAATATCGAGAGAAGTCGAAATTTCCGTAAATGTTATTCTCCTCGATTACGATAGTTGTTTTCTCCGCATTAATAAGAATAAAAACACCTAAAAAGTTACTTAAAATTTTCTATGGTTTATTTAATATATACGTAAGTAAATATATATGTGATGAATATACTTACTTTAAATAATATAATAATCAGTGATATTACATATAAAGATAATATTTTGTTATTTAATTGAGTAAACGTAGTTTGTCAATATTAAAATGAAAAATATATTTGAAAAGCCCTTTTTTAATTGTACTATTTATATACTAATATATATTGCTACAAATAATATTCATTTTCATTACATCATTACAAATACTTCACGAATGTTCTTGTCAATAACCTATTGACTAAATATATTTAAAATATTCTAAATCTTACAGTCTTATTTATACATTATCTTTTTTCAAAGAGACTATGTCAATTCGATAAGAATTCATTGCAGATACAGTCTTTTTTAATTAGAAATTTTCAAGTGAAAAGCGATTAATATGATTCTTATATAAAATGTTTATTAATTACAAAGCATATTAAATGGAATTTATAATAATTTAAAATTATAAAATTATACTTGTAAATGATATTAATTTGATTTGTAAAATGCTGATACATTTTTTCATACACAGTTCATAAAACAATTACAATCACTTTAATACATAATTATTCTTGTCCTATTTTTCAATCTTCTGTAGTTTTAGATTTAGATACTTCATTTATAACTCCTTCTTTTACAAATTTAGTGTACAAAGGATCTCCTTCAGCAACAACATATGACAGTACAGCCTTTGTATAATAATCTGACATTAATTCAATGTTTCTTATAATTGTAGATAGAAGATGTGCTTTCTCCACATATATACCTATGTAAGAAAAACATTTGAAAACTTGTGATACATTTGTTTTTAAAACATAATATAAATTTGTAAAATAATTATACAAGATTGGAAGATTAATTATTTTTCTTATCTATTACATTATCTATTATAAAATAAGCTTATTTCGTAGATGCAGGCACAGCAGCAAGTCATAAAAATAAACCAAAATATTTATTTTAAACTTACCTGGAGCTTCAAACATGAGATATGCAAAATGAACATGGAGATAATAGTAGGATGGTTGATAATGTAAATATATTCTAAGTTGAGAAGCAGGTACATTAAACTTTTCAGCAATTGCAGCAGTTCCAGCTTCTCTTATATTCTTTAGTAGAGGAAGATGAGATGCATTCAAATCTCTAATACATTGAATCTTTTGAAACGGAAGTGCTATACATTTTAATGTATTTGTTTGCCCATCCCATTTCAAATCATTTACTATTATAAACCCAGTCTTCTCATCTTTATCTTCATATACAATTTTATCTTGTTCTGCCTTATGTTCCAAAATATTATACACCCACTAAAAAAATACAAGAATTCAATCTAATAAATAAATCTTATAGCAGTAAAAGCAAATTAAATTATATTTGGCATGAAAATCTATTGAATATTTGTTTGTTTTTTCCTGCATATTATACTTTTTCTGTATACTTATTTTTTTGTACACATACTTCTATAGAAAAACTGCTTGACTCTATATATGGAAGAGTAATTTTTTGATATAGTTCATAAGTTTCATCTATGATATGAAGATCTTTCCTCCGAAATTTTTCGATATGTTTTGCCGTTGCAGGATGTATTATCGTCGCATTTATACCTTAAATCATACAAAAGTTTTCAAGAATCAAGCAAGAAGAAAAAGGAAAATGAGGTTATAAATTCACTATAGTCTACCATTATATTTTTTAAGAGGATAACACTCATAATTCCCATAAATATTATTGTTATAAAGTTTGTGTAAAACTGTGTCTTTGTTAAATAATTCTTTCAAAGCTGCTTCATCATCCGAAAAATTTTGTTTCTCCAATAAAATAACCGCCGAACCTTCATATCCTTTAAAAGCACCCTCTATACATATCTGTTTCCTTGTGCAATTATTTTGCAAAACTTTTTTTATATTAAATGTAGATGAGCAGAATTCTACGTCATGTATACTAGTGACATTTTTGCATTCATTTTCTGTTTCTATTTTAATTTTTTTCGTTGGAGTACATTCATCCGCACTGGTATTAGAAGATATCTCAGCCATTGTTGATGACGTTTTCTTCAAATAGCTCTCAATGTTAATTCATAAATTACATATGATTGATTTAAAAACATTACATAAATAACATTTCCTCCGTTATTTTTCTTTCCATAAAATTACATTACCTTTTCTGGTGTAGTCTATCACTGACTGTTGATTATTAAGTTAAGCAATATTCTTAGGTTATACGCATAACCTATATATAGTAGATTAGTATACATATACAAATGTATAATCTATATAAGAATGAGAATCATCTAATTCCTATCAACACAATGATTGCTATTTTAATGCATGTCTGTATTTATATATATTACAAGAATGAATAATTGATTATGTCGCAGATATACATACATATATATAATTTACATATATGTAGATTTAATTCGCCAATGGCATGTGTATGCACTGTACGTTGTCTGATAGTCTACCGGATCCATAGATTGAGTACAACTGCTACATATATAGGTACATATAAAATCTAAACACGGTGGCCGAGATCCAAAGTGAAGACTTTATCTTTTGGTAACCTTTGCAAGATTACCGAAGACGAGCACTAGGAAACAGCTTCTGCGTGGACTAAGGAGGTTAATAACGATGCTACAAGTAGATGACAGAAAGGTAAAAAAATCTATTCGTTTCCTACCCCCCTCCATTTTTATCCTGAAACATTGATTCACTATAAATATTCGTAGTTTTATACTGTAGAATATTTATTTAAAATTTAATGTTAATTTATAATATACTCATATGTTTTGTTTATCTATTAAATGTTTTCAAATTGTCAAATAACAATCGATGCATTTTTGTGGTAACGTCTTAATTTTGTATATACACAGAAATCTTACCCTTCTTACACGTTGAGGTTATGTGTATTTTTTCTGCGATCATTATGACTTATTATTTATTTCATATGATCAATTATTTTGCTTGTTGTTTATGCGTGATTTTAATCGGATTATATCATTTAAGATATGTCGAACACATGATATCTTTGAATAACTTTCCTTGTCATTATGTTATGGAGGGTAAAATAAAAATAGATATATAAATATGAAACGTCAAGATCGCAAATATAAATGCAAATTATAGACGTTTTGTATAATATATAGGTGTATATTATTTCGAGAACAGAAGGTTATCTGTAGGCCGTAGCTGTCATAAGAGTACTTTAACGAAGTCTAAAAGTCATAGTAAGGAATTAAGGAAACATTGCTTATTATTAATTTCAATGGTATGAGGTTATATAGTATAACAATTATTTATTATTGTTACACTGTGGATTTTTATGCGAATACATATCTTTTAGAATATTAAAATTGCAGTTTACTAATTTGATACTATATATTTAAAGATTTATTTTGATTTTACTTCGTATATTTATTTTACGATAAATATTTCAAAAATCGTATGAAAACAATTATTACATTGAAATATTATGGTCAGGTTTATTCATTCATTCATTCATGTTGCCAAGCAATTTGTAAAATAAAAATTTCGTTTGCTTATTACGTTAATATAAAAATATTTGTTTCATGTCACAAGAGTACATGGCACACTATGATAGGAAGTACGACAATATGCTAAGAAAGTAATATTTTTAGAAAATTTAGAAAATTTCTTTAACATTGGCTATTTTTAATCGCGCGGAGCTTTATCCTTTTTTATGATCGTACTCTTCCAATCTACATGCCTAGAAACTCGTTTATCCGAACAAGTGGGAGGATGGAGTAGTTCGGATAACCGAATAGTTCCTATAATAGACGTTTACACGCATGTATAGCATTCATTATAAGAATAAGTCTTTTATGTATTACGAAATTACACTCAATCGTAGTTCGGGTAATAGAGGCTCACAAATAAACAATTATCGACGTGAGAAGACGATGAAACATTAAGCAATTATATTAAAAAAGTAAACACAAGGAAAAACATAATATGAAATATAAATTCCATAATATAATTATAATAAATCGAAAGTAAATAGTTTATTTCAGAGAATGTTGTATAAAAACAGATTTTGGTTCGTTTCAACTATTATATAGAAAATATTGTAATATTCGATATTAAATGTACGATATTAAAATTGGTTTCATTTAGAAAACACATGTTTTTAATATTGCTCTCAATTATTGGAGTAGTGAGACTACTTGGCAGTTTTCCTACGTATAAAACACCTCATCTCGACTACGGGCAAACATTGGTATATATTCTTCCTTGTAAGACATTTATTACGCAAGATAGTGTGAGATAGTTTGCGATTACGTTTCATTTGACTGCAGAAGACGCGAGGCTTACTTTTATGAGGTTTACTTACGATAAGTATATCGTATATAAAATTTCGCCGGTTATTTTATATGCATATAAATTGTAAGGAAATGCATCAAAACAATTTTATTCGTCTGCAAACAATTTATTTATTATGAAAGTTAGTTATTATTCATCAAATTCTTTTAAATATCGGCTGAGTCGCATCAACTTTGGTTATTAGCAACTTATTAACTTATTATAACAATTATGCGTTAAATTCATTTATTATAAAAATTATTCATACATTATTATTCCTAAAATTTCAATATTATCGTTTTTTTTCGTGTTATCAATTATTACATATGTATATTTTTTCTGAGGCCACAACTTACAATTATTGGAAGATAGGGGCGAGTCAACGACTCGTACTCGTAACACACTACCTTCAGATAATCTTACTGAAGGATTGTTGACTCAATTCGAGTAGTTTATTTCGAAAGAATAACAGATTCGTGTATATTTCCGAGTATACATTTCCGACATTTTTCAATCCTAAACACTGATAACCTTCTGGTTCCCTCACTGTGATTAATTCTTTTTTTGCAAAGTTTCAAACCGACGGAAGATTCATGTGTCAAGATTTATCTCGTTGAATGATAACCTTCAGGGTGGCTACAAGCGGGTGGATTGAACGGCCAACTGGCGAGAAATTTTAGTAAGTCGCTTTGTGTAAATGGAAATTTGGTTGACTAGCTTAATCGACTGTCGATTAAAGGTTGAATGGCAAGTAAAATTGCGTGTGCGAACGCAAATTTTAGTTGTGTAGTTGTTAGTAAAACGTAGTTGTGTTCAATATCGATCACTGAATCCAATTTGATAAATTTTCTGGTCGACTAGAGTTCTTTACCTGGTAGCCTTTGCCAGTCAACCACTTAGTCGACCGTCGATTAAGCTACTCGACTAAATTTGCATTTACACAAAGCGACTTACTAAAATTTCTCACCAGTCGACTAAATTAGTATTCGAGTTTTAATATTTTAACTACTACTAGTTTTAAAGGCGTAAAGTTTATACTAATTAAAAATTTAGTGTGTCGGAAATATAATATATAGTTCGAATAAAAATAACGTGATGCAACAGCAATTGAAAGAATTACTAATTCCTCGTGTATATTATATAATACACGAGTATAAAATATCAAATTGCTCCATTACTTGGCAATTCTCGTGCGTATACTTGTGCAATATTTTACATGCGTACTGTATTTGTCGTATCTATTGCATGAACTTAGATATGTCTACTATCCTATCATAAAGACGATTGAAAAGTAATCCTATTATGTTTCGCAATTGTTCAGATATCATCCAATATTTTTCACGATGAGTAGCCATTTTTTAACAGTCGATTAACAACAATAGCATCGCTTTGGAAATATCACAAAAAAATTCCACATATCTGGATTAAATTGCGTCTATAGAACGAAATAGAATGCAAAAAGTAAAGCAAAGTTCAAATGTATGTCGTCGTTGAGAGCGATCAAATTATTCCATTGCTCATTAAAATCGTGGCGCTTACGTCGTCAACCATTACGTGTATTTTCCTATTTGCTATCATTTGCACTTTCGCAGTACATATATGTAAATCGAGAAAGAACTTTGAATGGTGTTTTATTGGGATAAGGAGCACAGACGCGCGGTCAGATAAGAAATTCTAATCTCGTGATGCTATTACACGACCTCGTCAGCGATCACAAATCACTTGATATCGAGTCGATTATACTACCACAGTTGCAAAGTCACGTTGATTGGACCAATTATGATAAAATTCATGGCCAGAGGACAGCTCGATAACAGTTTCAAAAACTATGTCTTTGGTCGTCGCGCATGTAATGGCTTATTTACGAAGGAAAACTTTGATGTATATATCGGATGTGTTATATAAAACATTTTGGTATTGTATGAGCATTGTAACGAGACACGACTGTTACAATTGTATTGAAGCCAATTTGAAAACGCACAGAGAAGTCGCAAGATATTTTTTACAAACATACAGTAAAAGAGAAAAGTATTCGTACAGTTCGAATATAGAAATAAAGGAAAGACATTCTCTTCAATGCATTTTTAAATATATACAAATATACATAACTATATATTATACACAGACACCTACATATATTGTAAATAAGATAAAAATTAATTATAGGTATATATATAAAAATTAGTCATATTATTTGGTAAGTCATAACGAGACAAGATTCACGTCATGGTAATATAATATTTTGTCGAGACAAAATTCGTATAGTAGTATTAATCAATGCCCATGTTGTAAATAATATTTTATAGGCTTCCCTCTTTAACAGATAACTACTCATAATGAAGTGGGAATAGATAGTACTAACGATAAGTATTTCCTATTGTTTGTCACGATGGAATGTTACCATACATGAATCTTATTTCGTTATACCAAACAGTGTAACTAATGTTTGTTTGTATACGTTTATGTACCACCATAAGCGTCCGTAGGTATATATGTAATATACAGTTTCATAAATTTAGATATATTTAATAATATAGAAAATATTGCTCTCTTTATTTCTACATCTTCGCCATATTATTGTTATATATCATTAATACTTTTCCTTCCTATTGTTCAGTGTACTAAAACAGTTTAGTCTCACGGTTTAACCTTAAAACGCTAAGCGTTAAATTAATGGTTGTCATTGATTAATTCTATAATTTACAACCTGGCTATATCTCGGCTGTATCGTTTAATAAATGCTTACAACCTGGCTATAAGGCGATTCACTTGTTAAAAATGAAGTTCGAAGCCATAGGAAACGTGCTTCCTATCGAGATACGACGATTTATACCGCGATGACAACACGTCGACGCTCCTCCAAGATACATTGACTCGGGCGCTCGTGTCGCGTTCAGTCAGGTTTCGTTCGTTCGAGGATCGGAAAGCTCAGTCCGCATGCGTCACACGTCGCCCCGACGAGAATTTAAACAATTGTTCGCACGTTTTTCTGCACGAGTGGAAAATTGACGCGCGCGCAAACGTTCACGCTCTTCTCATTGAGCTTTACGAGAGATATACAGATATATTATATGTGAATGGTATACTTGTTGAATGTAAGTGATCGTGTACCCGGAGGAAAGAAACAGAGGGTGTTGTTTTCCATGGTTTTGCTAGGATTTTCGGATTTCTCTTGAAAATCAGTGATAACGATTTACCAGTTCATCTCTCGTTACAAAGCGCGACTATACCATACACAAATGCGACAAAGTTAATCATAATACCGAATGCAAGAACGTCGTCAGAGTATTTACGCGAGTTTTGCACAAAACGTACGAATAAATTCGTACGTCCTTTTCTTCGTACCTGTTGGAAATTTCGGTTTCATGGTTTTGAAATAGTCGTTATGACTTTTGCGAGTCAATGCTGACTATGTTAACAGAACTTGTATTCTGTCGGAAACCTGTATGTAACACGATCTTTATTTTTATCTCGGGGATTACATTTTTCTAACTAGCACGTTTGTTCAAATATTACATAGATATGAAGTAGATAATAAAGTCGTTTATTATATCTCTCTATTTTATGTAAAAGGGTTATTAACTGTTTATTAATTTGTATAAATAGCTAATTTATTTATATTTTGAAAAATAATTCTCGTTAAAGACTTACAAAAATTCCTTTTACTAGCCTATATTTAAGTAGTATGAAATTTACTGTCTTCTTATAACCGTTTCCTGAATTATCATGACTTTATATAACTGAAAACAACCTTTTTGGATGATTTTAGATATTTGTCTAGCATCTCCTTTCTAAGCCTTTTATCTGATAATTAAATTTATAACAATATCCATATTATAACAATCAAACTTAAAGAAAAAGAAAAATAAAGATATCATAGATAGTTTTATAGAAATATCGCTACGCCTAGAAAATATCCAATTTGGTAATTCCTATTTAATCAGTTGAATACACAGTGATGTTCATTTAGTAATTTTCTCAAAACTTACTTTCGACACTGACATCATTCTTGTATTCAACATATACAATTCGTTCCACTTATCTACTACATTGCATCACACAAACAAATCGTTATGTCTACTACGTTCAATGAAATATAAGTCGCGTTTTACGGCCGCCCGATCTTTTATGTATTTTGTATTTATTTTTTGTATTTACGTTTTGTACATAATACAAGTTGGTAAATTTAAATACATATGAACTTTCCATTCATTCACATGTAACTTCTACAATTCTCTATTGTCTGTCTAAAGAGCAGCTTTTTGTATTGCCTCTAGAAAAGCACATTGTCACATTCAGTAGATAACAATAATTAAACGAATCAATCATCGAAAATGTCGATTCAAGCCGCGATTAGATTGAGTGCAATCGTTGTTTATAAATGCTTTGTCACATGCACACTGTTATCTAAGATCTAGCAATTGCATGTTAACACAATACGATTAAAATATGTTCGCTGTTACATCATGAGTGTTGGCATCTCGAGTTTGCTTTAAAGCAGTGTTATTAAAAGGGATCAACAGGAACGCACTTGTCATGGGTATTACGTTAGCGATAATTCCTAATGCATGTCATGATCCCCCTTTTTGCGCCCTATCATTTTTCCGTATAATTTCAGAATGTTCTACACGAATGGAAATTAATATTACTTACTACTTTTTTTATGTCTCATAATCTATGAGTACGCGATGAACAGACTGCAGATAGTTATGCAATTTTCTATTTTTATGAACATTATTAACGGAATGAAATCTAAATAGAAATTTCTTTCATATACTATATACAATAAATAGGTGCTTTACTTTGGATATCACAATATTATATGCAGTATGTATTCTTATATGTTTAAAAAAAATACATAAAAGATCCGGAGATTATTAATTACAGATTTATGATTTATTAATATTTTCATTCATTTCATTAACGAATTCATTACATTATATATGTATAATGTGTGTATTATATGTATGTATTATATATGTATATATATATATGAACTTTTGAAGATTTCTGAAACTATAAGCACAAATTATATAATATTTTTTAAATTGTAAGTAATTGCAAAGGAAATAGGAATATAAAAAGTAAGATAATGCAGTTAAAATGATCAGAGTGAATTAATTAAATAAAATGCAATTTTTCATGCAATAAATGAGATAACATCCTTTCATAAATAACGTTTTGTTTAAAGTTTTCTTTTCAAAGAAATTGTAGAAGATAATGTATCGTTTCAGCGATGTCACGATCATCCCTTTAAATACTTGAATAGTCCTTTGTTGCGAAGAGGGAATAATCAGCCGTTTTCATGTTTCTTATCTATCCGAGAAGTAAAAATTACGAAGGAGGAATGAATGCAAAGACCAATTCATCTATTCGCTACGATCGAACAATATTCGTTATCGTTCGTTAAACGAACTTTTCGTTTCTTCCTCGTAATACGATATTATCTCGTAAGTTGGTAAATTTGAACAGAGAAAGCTAAAAAAATATTAAAATTATTAATTTAATTGCGTAACGATTCGATACGAAGAAACATCTCGTTTCCATAAAAAGTGAAGTCAATTTGCAGTTTTTAAGCGACATTATGTACTTTTCTTTTCACGTGTCTCTTTGGATTGATTATTCGTATAATTCAAGAGCGTGAAAAGGAATATATACGTTGCTATTTAAAAATCGTAAATTTCGGTTTCTATGGAAAAACCTACTTTCAGAAGCTCCTTTTACACTAATAGATCAGAAAAACTATTTCAAGAATTTTTTATTTACTCTTGGAATCTAAAAAATACTTGTTAAAAATTGCTACGACGTAAACGCTTACTATAAGATGTCATGAAGAATTTTTCTCTCGCTTTTGTACCGATTATTTAAATATTGATTATATAGATATGTATTTCGCAACTTAGCTTGAATATTACGTTTAAAAATACAAGAAGTCGGAAATTTGTAAAAATTGTCTACTATCACATTTGTTACTGATAATCATCATTGTTTATTGGTATAATTTATCACGGGTGTCTAATGTTGAGGATAGAGTGACAGAAGATAGTAATAAATAACAAAATTGATTTCTCACAATTTAATGTTCTAACGTAATTTTTATATTTGCCTACAATTACTTTCAAGTTTCAGTTATTACATTATACTTGACATATTTGATTAGAGTACAACCATTTACATACTTTCAGGGTTCAGCATGAATAATCCAAATACCATGTAATTCATCCAGATTATATTCCATTCCTTGAATTTTAATGTCAGTCAAAATTTATTAGACCGAATGTTCGAATTAAAAAAGAATAATATTTTACACGATATAAAAAGCTGATAAGCGCATTGAACTTTTAACACTTTAATCTTTCCTTTATATATTTTTTTTTTTTTTGTTTGACGATTACCGATGAATCGACGAATATTTATCTAGTAAATTTTATCGGACGACTCTTAAGGTTCTTTAAAAAATGAATGTGACTAATACCTTTATCTTACTTTTGTTCATTTTACTCACAGAAAATATCTAATTCTAATATTATTTATTACCTAGTTTAACCAGTCCGATAAGTATTCTATTTTAATTGCTAAAACGATGTATTTTTCTACAATTATACAGTGACAATTAAGAACAAAATATAATATTTATGTTCAAAAGGTATGTTTATCTCGAGTTAGATAGAAAACAAAAATTATGTATTTACGTGAAACAAGAACTCGTTAAATTCAACTGAAACCTCGTCTTGGGATCTGACGATAATCTTTTTGAGGTTAGTCTTTCCTTAGAACAAAGACGATATTCACGTGGTTTAAGGTGACAGCTTCGAGTGATTTTCGCATGTCGATAATGATTTTGATAAAAGCAGCTTAATATAATATCAATGTGCACTGTACGCAGCTACGTGTCTTTCGCATTGGTTTTATCAAGATATTAGTATTTATAAAAATTCATTTATTCATTTGTGAATGTATTACTTCGTGTGGAAAATTACTTACGATAATTTTATTTATAGCTTTGTCCTTGCAATTAATAATTACACACTGCGACAAAGCTACAAGACATGCACGAAAATTGAGAAAAATTATATTTAACTCAGGAATTCTCACTCAGCAATCTTCTTCTTTCATTCGTAATGCTATTGTTTACTTTACAATATAAAAGCATATCTACTGTTCAGTTCTACGAAACACCGAAGGCTGTCATTCCCAGAATTTGGATAATCAACATAAACATATTTTCTTTGCGACAAAACTACAAGGCGGAAAGTAATGAGTTATTCGTGTAATTTTCACCGTAGTAATTAGTTTTGTGTTATTGGATGTGTTATACAGGGTGGTTGGTAACTGGTGGTACAAGCGGAAAAAAGAAGTCGAAAATATAGAATAAAAATTTTTTTTTAATTTTTCCATCGACACGACGATCTACAGTGAGATCCGTTATAACGAGACGCGATAAAGTGCACGCGTACCGAGCGAAAATTCAAAGTCGATTTTCTCGAAAACGAAGCCTCGAACGAAAAATTTTTATTCTATATTTTCGACTTCTTTTTTCGCCTAGAATCACCCCCTTGAACCACCAGTTACCAACCACCCTGTATATGAAAAATGCTAGTCCTTACGTTAAATATACAGTAAGATGTCTCGTGGAAGCAAATTAATGAGTAGCTTGTAAAAGGAAAAGTTTTCATTGACAAAAGTACCGCGCATATTAAAATAGCCGCCTTACTTTACGTAACTATCTAAAGGATTCGAAAAGGTACTCGAAAAAGCATGCCTGTGGACGCCCGAAAGCTACAATTACTCGAGAAAGACGTGCCGTTTCAACCAGTTAGCCGTTTTTGCCAAATATGAAGAAATAGCAATATTTTGTGTTATGATGGACTCTGTCGGTAATAAATTAAGAAATAAAACAGTCATTTCATTACAACTTAATTCTATATTATAAGAACCATATATACTCCGTGTTTCACGAGTATACTCGTCATCGCTTATTTTTCGCGACACATTTTGGCTACACACTTCTCAAAGACGTCGCAACAACTGACTCGTTAAGGGTAACATTGAATTTAGCTTTCATAACATGACAAATTGCAACAGAAGACGTAGCCAATACAAGTATAAGGAATGTACAATGAATAATTAGGGGGGTTATGGGAAAAGTTACTTTCTATTAAGGGGGGGCTAAGGTTAATTCGTACAAAATAAGGCATGTTTTTGTGAATTATTCGTGACGACACAGTTGAAATCTCTTTATTAAAACCAATAGTACATTAAAGTATGACATTCGAAGAATATTGCATAAAATTTGAAATACGATTAAAATTGAAAAATACGGCAATGGCAGCGATTATTCGGGCGTGTCTCGGAAAAAAGGTAGAATTAGCCCCCCCTTAAAGGAGTAAGCCAGTTGAACCGGCTAAAACTTCCGAAGACAGCGCTGGAAAAAACACGATTTGATTTCGCGGAGAGAAAAGTGAAACAAAACATGGAGGGAGGTAATATTTTCAGACGAACGCTTTAATTTAGAATGGTTCTAATGGCTTTCATTATTGTTTATGACTTCAGAAAGGAGATACTCATTAAACAGAAAAGATAAATGGGTGGAGAGGGTGTTACGGTGTAGGCAACTATAGATCACGCTGGTAAAAGCAATATCAAGTTTGTTTCCGATAAAATGAAGAGTAAACTCTATATGTTTAAACAATCCAAATACTGTTAATTAAATATGCTTATGAAATGGCTACACAAAATTTTATTTTTTTCAATACGATAATTTATGCAAAGTCTGGAAACAAAAAATATCGAAGTATTATTATGGTTCCACAAATTCCGAGATCTGAACATTGTTAAAAACTGCTAATTCTTTGCGCGACAAGTTTATGCACACGACAGACAATTCAATACTATAAAAGAGTTAAACAACCGTATTTTAAATGAGTAGAAATTACTGGATCAAAATGTTATACACAAATTTCATGAATTATTACTGAAGAGAATAATCGAAATGATAGGAAACAAAAGTGGTAGTACACATTACATATTAATGGATAAATAGAAATTATTTTTCATGAATTATTGCTATTTATTTTCTAAAAAAATATCTTGTCTCGTAGTTTTGTCGCATTGTCTTTAATTGAAAAATCTGCAACTGTAAATAATCTCTATTTAAACAGAAATTGTTACAAATATTTTTATCAGGATACATATATCCGTTTACTGGAATTACTCGATTCTACTTTAACAATTCTACAGGATTATGTTTTTATATAGTAACATTCGCCAAAATCATAGCTGTCTTGTAGTTTTGTAGTATCATAGTAGTCTTGTAGTACCAGTTCAATCACGATAGTCGTGTCTCATTACAATGCTAATGAAATTTAAAAGTGTTTCGTATAAGATTCATAATACATTCGCAGAAGGTTTCTATAAGTGTTCAAATCACCTTCATACCACTGTATATATCTAAAACTTGATTCATTTATCAAATATCAATTCATTTTCCCGAAAAGAAACAACGATCGAGAAACAAAATAATCATTGACGGTGTCACCAAGAATGCGTAAACAGAAATATATTCAAACCATTAGGATCTTCGTTTGATTAAGGATCGTTTAAAGGGAACCAGGAAAATAGTATCTTCTTTCTCCATAAGGCTGCCTAACGAGTTGCTCCTTCTTAACAAGTTCTTTCGGTAACAATCTCGAATAAATCTAAACAAAAGTAACATTCTAAAAAGAAAGGGACAATAAATAAAAAAAAAAGAAAACGGGAAAGAAAATATAAGGAACCGTCCATACGTCATGCACGATCTTACGAAATTGGATGGTGGCGACGACAGGCCCAACGAATTTTTCAGGAGACAAGGTATTTATCGCTCTGTTTTTCAAATATCCTGGTGAATAAATCCGCAGGCACGCGGTCATCAACGCAGTCCCTCAGATACACAGGCATTCCGCGAAAGAACTAAGAGGGATGCCCTGAACGAACTCCAACATGAACTAGAGAAACTCGAGGAAAGCGCAACAGGGGAGGTCAAGGAGGAGGTCCATCGACAGTTCGACGGCTTCACTCACCTCTTCAAACGGTTCCTCCAGGAGGAAGGACCTTCGCTAGAATGGGATCGTATACAGAAGCTGCCCGACGATGCGGTAAATAATAGTTTTTAACTTAAAATTGCAAACGTAATTGAATATAGCGAATTGCCTTGTCATTTTGTAACATTTTTCCTGGAAAAAGATATTGAAAAGCCAAGATAAGTTTAATTATAATTAGAAAAAATTTAATTATATTGTTAGATAAGAGATTACAATTCCTTGCCAACTCCGGAAGGAGAAGAAATGAAGGCACTTTTAAGCAAGTTGATCGTTATAAAATTGAATGGTGGCTTGGGAACTAGTATGGGATGCCATGGTCCTAAATCTGTAATAGCAGTACGTAATGGGCTTACGTTCCTAGATTTGACTGTACAACAAATTGAGGTAACTATAGTATTATGAAATATATATGATTTAAAGTTATATCGAAATGTTTAGAGAAAAGGAAATTTATCTTATTATTTATTACCTTTTTCTTTCTTTTTTGCAGTATTTGAACAGAACTTACAATGCAAATGTCCCGCTTATTTTGATGAATTCCTTCAATACGGATGATGATACACAACGAATTATTAGAAAATATAAAGGAATAGATGTTGATATTCATACGTTTAATCAAAGTTGTTATCCTCGTATAAATAGAGATTCCTTACTTCCGACTGCAAAGCACTGTGATGTTAATGATGACATTGAAGCGTAAGATTAATATCAAACAACTTTTTGACACTTATTTATTATATACACATATTTATTCATATATGGATACTTATACTCATTAATAGGTGGTATCCTCCTGGTCATGGAGACTTCTATGAAAGTTTCAGAAATTCAGGTTTATTAAAAAAATTTATAAAAGAGGTACATATGTATACATTATGATTTTTTAAATTAAGAATTATGTGACGCGCGTACAGTATTACTTATATTTAACAAATATTTTCTCTCAATACAGGGGCGTGAATATTGTTTCATTTCAAATATTGATAATCTAGGTGCTACCGTAGATTTCAAAATTTTGAAATTACTGTTAGACAAACGTGAAGCTTCGCCTCTTGAATTCGTTATGGAAGTTACTGATAAAACTCGAGCTGATGTTAAGGTAATATAATCTTTTCTTATAAATTGAAATCTTAAAATTGTTTAAAACAAGCATATTTTTATATATCTGTACAGGGTGGCACGCTAATCAAATATGAGGATAAGCTACGCCTACTTGAAATTGCTCAGGTTCCAAAGGACCACGTAGATGATTTCAAATCTATAAAAACATTCAAGTTTTTCAATACAAATAATTTATGGATAAAACTCAGTGGTACTTATTTCTCTCTTCCAATTATACAATTCATAAATGTAATATTTATTTCTTATCTTGTTAGCTATTGAAAGGGTACTTGAGAAGAATTCCTTGAATATGGAGATTATTGTAAATAATAAGACCTTCTCGAATGGTTTAAATATTATTCAATTAGAAACAGCTGTTGGAGCTGCTATGAAATCATTTGAAGGGAGTATTGGTAAGAGGAAATCAAGATTATATGTTCTGCGTGTTCTTTTAAATTTTCTTGTTGGATGTACATGTATATAAATCTGTAAATAGGTATAAATGTTCCACGCAGTAGATTCTTACCAGTGAAGAAGACTTCAGATTTAATGCTTGTTATGAGCAATTTGTATATTCTTCGCAATGGTTCATTAGTAATGAGTCCTCAACGAATGTTTCCTACAACACCTCTTATAAAATTGGGCGATAATCATTTTTCAAAGGTTACTGTTTCATTTCTATAATTATACATCACAGATATTTGACAGCTGGAATATTTTGTAATTAATGTAAAATTTTCCGCATAGGTTAAAGAATTCCTTACTAGATTTCCAGCTATACCAGATTTGTTGGAATTAGACCACCTTACAGTATCAGGTGATGTTACTTTTGGAAAAGGTGTAACTCTAAAAGGAACTGTTATAATTATTGCAAACCATGGAGAACGCATCGATCTTCCAGCAGGCACGATTTTAGAAAATAAGATAGTTTCTGGAAATTTACGTATTTTGAATCACTAAATAATATATAAAAAGAAAGTTTATCTGTTGCATAATATAAAAATCAAGAAAAAATATATATAGTGTACTTTTATTTAATATTACAGATGACATATGTAAAAAATTTATAAAAATAAATAGATATTATTTCAAAACTAGCAATTAAGAATATAGAGTAAAATTTAAAAATTGGTACATCTATATTTAATAAATTTTGAATTTTATTTTCTTTAAAACTAAGGGTTCTATGAACAATTGTTATTCTACATTTCCAATTTGTTTTTTCACGTACAATCATCTTTTTGCCGATACTATATTATAAAAAAGCCTTATAGCCATTTTTAGCGCCAAAATATCAATCAAAAAGTAATTGTGAACTTTGGCGCTAGCTGTATCGAATTATAGATAAACGCTGTAGTGTAGAATACACACGCATGTGAAAAAAATTCCATAACCTATAAGGTATTCCCGCGCGAAAGTTCATAGATCCTAAAGTGTTTGATATGAAACTATGCTTATCACTGTTATGTATACTAGTATATATACATATCGGTGATGCTTATCCTCTATTGCTTTTGTATTTTGAGCTCTAAGCTTGAATATCTGATTTGAAGATCTGAGTTGCCTTCAGAAAGCGGTGGGGATAACAGATAACACAGACAGCACGGCCACATTCTAACAAGATACCACTGTATTTCCAGGTAGTATTGGCTATGCTTTTGAATAATTAATGTAATGTAGATTCCTATGATAACATATACACGTGTTAAACAACAATGTTTAGCATGCAAATTGTATGTTGTACTTTTGATATTTCCAACAATTCAGTGATTATTCGTTATTGAATTTTTTATTTTTGAGATTAATTTCTGCTAAATTTAACGCATTTCATTTGTTAAAAGTTATTTTAATGTATATGAATTTTTAAGTAACAGATTGTTCAAATTTATGAATGTATTTCGTTTATCTTAATGAGAAATCAGACAAACATGCAACACTTTGTTTATAATAAAGTTTTATAAGCATGTTTAAAAAAATACCATACATTTTTTAAAAATAATTATTTACATAAGTATCTTTTTGTTATTTTTAAATATATATATAGCGAATTAAATGCGATACAAAATTAACTTTTATAGATATCTTAATTTTTTTTCTAAATTTTTACGATATTTGTTAAATACTCTAAAATAATTTGATATACTATTAGATATACTATTATGTAGGCTTGTTTATATAAGACTACTATGAGTTTCTCTCATTAAAAAGAGAAAAATAATAATATTTATAACATTACATTTGTTGAGGTTTATATTATATTTATATTTGTAGAATAAGAAATTTATTTATTTATTTCTATATTTCTATTACGTTAAAAATTTTACTGTAAGGAAGTGTTAAAAATAATATTTAAGCCTGTAAAATGTTATTCCATTTAAAATTTTTAATTCTAACCTTAAAAAGTTTCATTTTGTTTTTGACAGATCTGTATGTTTAAATTCATTTTTATCAAGAGAACTTTAGTAATTTATTAAAATAGGGATTCAATAAAAACATAAAAATGAAAATGCTTGCTGTAATAATATAATTTCATAAATTCTTTGTCACTCCTTTTATTCTGACTGGAAGCAAATTGGTGTAAATGAAATATTTTTTTAATTTTATTTGTAGTTATGCAAAAGCATTCAGATATTCAGGGAATGTATATTGAAACAAGAAAAATAATTCTAATTATTCCTATGCATAGAGTATAAAAAAATATCATGGCTTTCACAGATGGATACCTGCAGCTATGGAGATTTGAAAAATGAATCTTGGTCTTAAATTTCAAGGTTAAATTTTTATTTTATTCACATACATTTGTTGTAAAAAAGAAATTATACAACAGTTAATTATGTCTACAAGACTATAAGTTAAAGTTCTTGCACTAATGTTATTGCATAAATTAGCTCCTGTAAATAAATGTACTTGCTATATGATTTTAGTTAATTTGTAGAAATGTATTGTTATGATTTATATTTTGTGGTGTGTATTATTATTCAACACTTATGGTCAGAAATATTAAATATTTGATCAATATTATTTTTGTATGATGTCTGCACATAGAACAATTTATCAAGTAATATTTATAAATATTACAAACTTTGAGCTTGTTTTTGTGAATTTTAAGGTTGAAATAAATTGTAAAAATGACTGCTGAATACATTTGCTTAGATTTAGCTATGAAAGCTGATGAATATTTTTGTTATGCTTTATACATTTTGTATATTAATTTCATCAAAAGAGATTTAATTTTTAGTTCAGTCTTCCTAATTAATTTTATAAATATTACAGGATATCCTGCTAAATGGAGCAGGTTAAGGAGAGACCAGAACTGCTTCATTGCAATCACTCTCATAACATATTACAAAACTTAATGCTTAGAGATTTGGGACTTTTATATTACAAATGCTATAAAACTACAACACGTGCATTAGAATCAGCAGCTGAAATGAAATTAGTTGGAAGAAAGCATAGAGAATTGGTAATTATAGAACTATTACTCTATAGAATTATATAACTATTACTCTTATAGAAATATTTAATATCATCTCATCTATTACTTTAATTCTTTTTAGGAATATGATCTGCCAGGATATCCTAGAGCAACATTTTTAATGGTTTTCAGTCCTGACGGGTAAGAAACTAATTATTAAGCAATTTTTTATTGCAAATTAATTTATTCTATTAAATTTTAGCACTAAAATAGCATCAGCCCATGGAAATCACAGTGTTTATATTACTGATGTAGCAACTAGAAAAAACATTAAAATTCTTTCTGGTCATCCACGCACTCCATGGTGTATTGCATTTCATCCCTCTTCTAGTTACATACTAGCATCTGGTTGCCTTGGTGGTCAAGTACGGGTTTGGGATTTAAGGGTTAGTAGCTTTATTTCACTATAAGAATAAACTATTGGACATCTGAAAGTCTTAATCATAAGAAAGATAATCTTGGGTCATAATGTCCCAATAATTTCTTTACTCCTACCTCAATTATTTGACCAGTCTTATTACTGGTATTTTTTGTATAAGAGTATTTACAAGTTATAAAATGTTATACTATTTATACTATTTATTTACAACATATTTTATGGGAATAGGATGATAGCAAGGTTTGGAATGCGACAAGTCGGACAGTTATAGCTTCTCTTGCCTTCCATCCATCAGAAAAATTACTTGTTATAGCAACAAATAATCAAATACACTTTTGGGACTGGAGTCGACCTGAACCCTTTGCAGTAATATCTACAAAGTCTACCATAGAAAAAGTAAGGTAAGTTATGGTACATTGTGTATTATAAAGTAAATTATAAACTATAAACTTTGATAAATACTAAGTAAAGTAAATCAAATTTATATAAATTTGATATTTGTGAAAATATCAGTTCCCTTTTATATTTTAAAAATATAATTTAAAAATATTTCCTAAATTATTATTTCTTCTATTATTCTGCCTCCCTATATTAAAAAGTATATATTTCTGCAATATTTGTAGTGTGCTTATTATATAAAAAACTACTGATTTATAATAATAAAATCTAAGATTTACATTTATTTTATATTTGCCAGAATCAAACATAGTTATATTAGATTATATGTTTCAGATATGTAGCTTTTGACAATTTAGGAAAGAAATTAATCACAGGCATTGGAAATAATTATATAAGAGAATCAAGAGTATTCAGGTATGTATGATATACATATCACTAGATATTCTTTAACATATTACTAATCGAATTTTATTATTTTTTATTAAATTATGCAGATCCCGTTTAAGGCCTCCGAGAACGACGCATAATAGTCAAGTACCATGTAACCATCCTGAAAGAACTGATCAAAATGAAGCGATTCAATCGTCTAGAACCATGGGACCCGAACCTTCACACAGTACTCAATCGAATTTACACGGTAGTGTATCAGTAGGTAATGATGAAAGCTGCATACTACTATATCCCTATAATTCAAGGCGGGGAACAGGAAGAGGAAGAGGGGAGTTGAATCCTCTACATGAGGAGGATGAAAGAGCTCCTTCTTCGGGTAAGTAATGATACAAAAAATTTAGAGTTCTAATTAGAATTTTCTTTGTGACTTAGGAATCATGGTATGTTATTTATAAGACTAATTAGAACAAAGCATATTTGAGTACTTACTTATTGTTAAGAAATTTTGGAAAATAATGCTGAGGAAATAATTTGAACACAATGTGTCTTTTAGAAGATTTTAATTCAAAATTTCTGGAAAAATATTTTAGATAGAAAAACATACTTCTAAGTAAAAATAGTTTTGAAAATTATTCCCTTATTATTTTAGTCTTAATGCTAAAAAAATAAAATGAGTTTATACATTTATCAGACAAAAAATGTTTTCTATCATCATCTAATATGTATCTGCTATTTAATTAATTTATAGTTCTGAGGCACCTTATACTTTTACATGCACCTTCAGACAGTGATTATGGGTTTCGTTATATAAAAACAGAACTAATAGGATTTATATGCAATGAAATATTAAATTTTTTAGAAGATGTCTCAGCAGTAGTGTTAAACTTCTCAGGAATCTCCAGTTATCGTGTGCAAGCATGGGACTTCTCTAAGGGGGAAATACCTGATATTAAAAACTGTAAATATTATTATCACTATTATATTCCATATTTGAAGTAGAGTAATTTATTCATGAAGTACTTCTTATATTATAGCTGAAAAAAATGTTGTTATACACAAGTGTAAAATACGTAATGACGCTAGCATAAATATTTCCTCGGACGGAAAACTATTGGCAACATGCTTTATGGGAGCTGCAGGTGAGCAACTTTTTAAAATTAATATATAAATGCATTATGTGTGTAGTATTTGTATAATTTCAAATAATATTATTTTGATATTATAACATATATTTATATCACATATTACAGTCCCACACAATGTTATTTTTAGGAGTTTACAGTTTACAATGGGAAACGTTAGGAGAAGAAATTTATTGGGCGGAAGTATATAATTCTGTGATTTCTGTATCAATTTCGCCGACACAGGAGCATCTTTTAGTAGGTCTAGCAAGGAGTGCTATTGGAAAAGAATATACTATGGCTATTATTTACAGACTAACACATAAACAATCTGAAAGTAACAAACCACGTATGCAAGACTTGGACTTTAATAATCTAGCGAAATATTTACATTTCATGAGTAAAAGGAACACTATGTTGTGGGTTAGAGATTTACTACAAAGTAATCAATCAACTGGAGGACATACAAGCATAAATTGTATCAGGTGGGCACCACAACCTGGCCAAGGTTTAATTTATGCTACTAACACTGGCCGGTTAGCTATTCTTCATTAACGTAATTACAATGTTATTGTAAAAATAGAAATTCGACGATTATTTTATCGATATTTTATCGAAAAACAATTGTGTACGAAGACAGAAGTTTATTGTTACATGTCTTTCAAGGGATATATTATCAGAAACATAATAAAACTTACTATTAAGTCACCAATATTATACATTTCGACAAGCAATTTAATACACTGTAATTTAATTTTTCCTTTATTAATTTAATTAAATCCTTTTGTGTGGATGATTTTTTCAATTCTAATATTACAAAAAGACTAATGTATTAGTATTAGCTAATATTAGTACATATTTGTTGAAAGTAAAAAGTGCAGGGTACTTGAATGGAAGATTTATAAATAAATTCATATATATTTTTAAAGATTTTTCTAATTTTATTACATTAATAAACATTTAAATATAAAAAGAAATAAATTTAAGTAAATATTTTAATATACGATAACTAGTAGGTTGTTGTATGAATTGTTAATTTTTCTACTAACGATAATGAAAGTATTCTTTTATATAATATTTATAATACCATATCTGATGAGTAAATATAAATGAATTGTTATCACTGTCACATTCAATATATCGTAATAGACGAAATTCCTTATACAGAATAATGACTTAAACCACTACTGGCCATGAAAGAAGCCCCTTATTTGGCTTTGTCCTCCTCTAGATCTCTTAGAGATCAACAGATCTATTATCATCTCTTTCCTTTTCTATCTCATTCTTAAAGCTATAGGCGAGTAGGTTGTATTACAAGTTTTCCAAGCTATGGAGTAAGTTGAACAAGACTGACTTAATTTGTATGTATATAACTTGTATACACATAGAATTATTTATTTACAACAAATAAAAATAAAAGGTATAGAATTATTTACAAAAATTTTTAAATAGTAGAACTTATAAAAAGCATTAACAAATATTGTTAAATTATTAATGATGCATGTTTGAAACTACTTTCTAGAAATTATATGCGTGTATAGCACCATTAACAAAATAGAAATGTATATTAATGAAAAAAACTACATATAGTTTTATAATTATCAATATGTATATAACTTAATTCCGGATTCGGAATATAAATAATTTTGATATTATTTTAAATAAACAATTATACAGTCAACTTGCGAAAATTAACCATCATCATATAATAGACTGTGCAGTAATTCAGGAGTCTCTGGTTGTTTTAAGCAAAGCGGTACTTTGTCTTGTACATTTGTAGAATATTTATTTTGTCCTAATTGGCCAAGATCGCGATCCAGAATTGTTTCAATTTCCTCATCAATATATAAAGAATTTTCATATATTTTTGAGGCATACGAACTACTCTGCTCTGTAGAATTTATAGTTTCGTTTATCGTATTTTGCAATTCGATCTCTGACATGTTAACTGTATGGAAATTATTTAACGTTGTAGGTATATCACAGTCAACTATTTGATCATCGTATTGAGTCTGTCTTCTTATTTCAGTTACAGAACTATTCATTTGATGATACTTCACTTGATGCACTTTTAAATTACCAGTTTGAGAGAATGTTTTTAAACAGAAAGTACAATGATATGGTCTCTCACCAGTATGGCATCTTGAATGCCTTTGTAACTTATATTTTGTTACAAATTGCTTACCACATTCAGGGCATGTAAATGAATTGCTTTCCATTTGCAGACTTTGATTATTAACAGACTGTTCCATGTCTATGTGAAAATTTATCATATGAGATTTCAATGAAACTTTATAACGAAATGATTGATGACAATTTGCACATTGAAATAGTTTCTTTCCTTCGTGTCTTTCTTTATGCTTCATTAAGATTTCTTGTTGATTGAATGACATTTTACAAATCTAAAAAAATATTACTATTTTACTAAAATACAAAAAGATTTTTATAATCTCCTAATGTGTTCAATGCATTCAATGTTTATTTATTTAAATAAACTAAATAATTACGAACATTACAAACAAAAGGTCTTTGTCCAGTATGAATACGTTTATGCCTGTTTAAATGTGATTGACATCTAAAACTTTTAGCACATATTGGGCATGTACTTTTCTTTACTCCCTGCTTGTTTAAGGTATTTTTTACTAGTGTGTCACTTTCTTTCAACTGGTATAACATATCCTGTAAATATAATACTGATATATTTATTCAAAATAAAAAATATTTGTGATGTAATAATTAATCTACAATTAAATAGAATACTTTTTACATTAAATGAGCTATTTTGAAGTCATTTTTTAAAATCTTCAGTCAAAAATCTGTTGAAATTATATGATTGATATTTTGTGCACATATTATTGATATGAAACTATTAAAAACTATTTTACACTTAAAGCAGAATTATGCATTTAATTACAAATAGTTAAAAATCATTTTATACTTCTGCAAAATCAATTTCCAAAGATGGGGCTGCAAGTTGTTTCTGCACATTAGCTACCATCAAACAGAACTCATCAAATACATATATCTTTTGTTCGCAATCACTACAAACATATTTGGAAAATGCATCAGAGTTTGAAATATTTATCACCTGTAACAAAAAAGGTATAAAAATAAATTCTTAAAAAATTATATCTTACAGAAAGTATATTTGAATTATACCTCTTTAGAGAAATATTTATTTATAATCGACATTAGTACAATCCCTTTAACTTTGTCTGTAAACAAATCTGTGCCTTGCTGTTTCTCTTTTCCGCAGAGGCGACATAGCCTTAAGTTTGTTTTATGCAACATCATTGTTCTTTTATCATATATACAGTTGTAATTTTCCAAAAAATGAGTAAATAAATACTACGATTGTGTCACAAACCTCTTAAAGTGATACGTACAATTATGTATATTATTTCATGTTTTTTATTAAAACATGCACTATCGTTATTAATTTAGAAGTTGCATGTGAGTTTTTAAACATTTTTTAGTACGTTGCTTTTCAACTTATCTGCATCTGTATACATGTATATACTGACAGATACACACATAGTTAAAGTAAATGCATACCATTCAGTTTTCGTATAACTTAGGTTCTGTATATATGTAACCATATAGGAACTATTCTAACAGTGGTTCTCAACAAAAACAACGTTACACATCCAAAGCTATAAATCGATTACGAAGAAAGAATTACAAGAAAAATCACTTCGTAATGATTTTCTAAAACAAAAAAACAAAAAAAAAAAAACAGAGAACACAAATACATTATATCGCTAAGAATTATTTTATAAATACTAACAGTATTTCGAAAACATGTATGAATATAAATTTATTTTTATCACCGATATAAATCTTTTTATTTGGAAGATTACAAATTGTATAGAGGAGATAAACAACTTTAATAAACAAATTGTAGGCCTCTAATTATTTAAAAATTATTCGATATTAGAGTCTTCTATATGAAAAGAAAATTGGCTAATAGAACTATTGCGTAATAAAATTATTATGAATATATCTTATATTTCTTTATGCATACATATGTATTTTAAATTCGAATACTATTCAATATTTTTTATTAATTATTGTAAAAAATTATATTAAAAAATATTAAAATTTTTATTTGATTAAATTTTAAATATAAAGAATGAATTTGTATATAAATATAAACATAATAAATATATGTTTTGTAAAGATATTTCTATTCATTTCTATAAATCACTTGAAAATTTATTAAAAAAAAATTGGGATCATAGAAACTACGTAATTATTTATTTCTAATGTGTATATGAATGAAATTATATTTAGAAAATATATTTGAAATGCAATATCATCCTTTTTTATTTCTGTTTATTTCTGACAAATCTTAGAAATTATAATATAAAATATAAATACAAATGCGTATCCCAAGACATTTTCTTAGATACAGTTTATTATTATAAAATATTAGTTTGTTAGAAGTTTATACGAAATATGAAGCAAGTTTGTATTGCATATGTTATATACATTATATATAAGATGCGCTAGAGTTAATCTTTTCGAATATCCCTTTGAAATGTATGACATACATACACACAGAGATACATCTCAGGGGGCACTCATTGTTAAACTTCTTACTTCGTAAATTACTTCTATATATATATAAATTGTATTATTTAAATCTTATCAATTACAAAGTCTCTACTTATAAAAAATTTTCATCAAGGAAAGAACTTACACTACTATGGTCTCTTTTTAGTAAATGCATCTATTACTTTCCGAAATATAATTATTAAATTCGTTATTATAACAAGTAATTATAGAATAAATTAAATTTCATAATATCATTATACATCATAAATTTAATTAATATACATCTTGCATGCTATGTAGATTTAATTAAAACGAATAAAAAAGAAAATAATGTCTTTAGATATTAAGTAAGCACAGATAAAATATTAGGAACATTAGAAAATATAGAAAAGAAATAAAAGAAGAGTAATTGTAGTACATAATATGACACACTTTAACAATAGAATGCTTTATAATTAAAACGGACATCTGTTCTGAATATATTAAAGCAATCATATATAAGTCTATAGTAAGTGTATATAACTATGTATCACAATTCATTTCTTTAGAAGCATTACTGCAATATACCACAGAAGTATTATCTTGTAAACTAAGAAAAAAATCTTGAAACTGTTGTCAAAATGGAAGACTTGAAAGTTGATACCGTTATACCATTCTCTTCCAAGTACAATATATTGTACTACAAATATTAACATCTTATTGACCATTGCATTGATACATTATACAAAGCAATGCATTATGAAATAGTAGCAGAACATAAACTAATATTCATTTATATAAATAATCTTTAGAAATAATAATTTAGAGGAATATATATTATACATATACAAATTATATAGAATATTATACAACGGTCAGGGGTAATAAGTTTCATTAATAAATTTTAAATAAATAACAATTCAGTATTAATATTACAGTAGTCACACGCACACAACAAGGTGTCAATAAAATTACTTCATTTATAATACAACCTTATGAGAAGTACATAGACCAAGAGTATAGCAGTTTATCATAGGACGCAACCAGACTTCAAGATTGTCTTTACAATGCGATTCTATTTATAAAAATAGTTATACTAAAAATAGCTATGCATAAAAAACTGTAAATCTTAATTCTTTGGGAAATAAGAATATTCAAACAAACAAAACTTGTATTGCATATACTTTTTTGGCTACTTTGAAGCAAGTATTTGGCATGTCTTAATGCATTCATTTATTTACATTTCATCATTTCTCTGTTTTTTGTTTCATCTTTTATAATATATAAAACCAATCCATTTGTTGTAGTAAAAAATATATTTTTTTGTTTTTGTGTTCATAAATGAAAAAGTCCTTTTTAGGCAAAAGTGCAGATATGTTAATATTATCCTTATTTCAATACACTATGAATGCCATTCAAAATTACTTATTTGCTATTACATTTTGGCATTATACAATTTCATATTAACACTTAGTTGTTATTTTCTAAATTTCCTTACAACAGTGTGCTCAATTTCTGATAGTAAAGTACAAAAATAAAAGTAAACTGCAATTACTTTACAATGACGTATCTGAGATTCAATAAAAAATGTAGATTACTTTAATTTTTATAAAAGCAATCGGTTACAATATTAATGCTACCTTACTGCTATTCTTTAACATTCATGTGATTTCAATCTCTGAGTATCAAATATTACCAAACTATTGTAAATAAATTAAGTGACTCGTTTAAATACATGCATCAATTTAATTACAACTTTTTTTACAAAATGGGTATAATTTAAAAGTATTCTTTACATGAGAACATTGCACAATAAACATAGTCTTTTTTCAGAAATTTAAAAAAAACATAATACATTTCATTGGACTAATTCATCAAAACCTATTGCAACATTTATAGAACATATTAATTAATGAATGCAATAAAAGTTTTATATGTTCTTAGATATTTATATGTATCTCTAAAAGTAATTAAACAAAATATTGAAATTAAAATGTATTAAATTTTTTTGTGAAATATTAATTTTTATTTATGCATATATTTTAAATTCTAATTTTAGTACTAATTTTACAAAGTTGTTAATTAAAAACGATTTTTTACTAATTAATTGAATGTAATACTATCACCATTTGAGATAATCAAAAATTATTAAAAATGCAAGTTGCATTTTGCTTATATAAATTGCATAATAAACAGGCTGATCTAAAAATTTTATTAAAATGCTGCAATTGCTACAAATTATTACTTCATTTTATTAATTATAAATTATCATAGACAAATTAATTATTAATATCTCTACACTAGTAATCAAAAGTTTTACAAACATAAATTTACATAATTTCTAACTTAACATTGATATATATAAATTGAAAGAGAAAGAGAAACAGTTGCGATTAAGATTTGTTTATATGTAAATGGCTGTTTCAAATAATATATTCTTTGTTATGTCTGTAGCTAATATATCTTTTACTACTATGTCAGAGATACTTACACAAAAAGTAAAGGAATTCGTTAAAATATATTCTTGCCATATTATAATTTAAAAATTACAAATAATATGAATAAATTCATGCGTATATTTATAGAAATGAATTTTACTATTTTTCAAAACAAACATAAGCTCATCAGTATCCTAATAAGACCAAAAAGTATAAGGCTATCAGTACATTAATCCTCAGTAATACATTTTTTCAAAATACATAACATAGAAAGTATGAAAGAAAGAGATTAATGATACTGATGTAACTAATATGAAATTAGCGATAGAAGCAATATAACATTTGTATAATTTCGTTTAGTTGAAATACAGAAGAAAAATAATAGTTTTTAAATTATTGAAGATTTTGATCATACAAGATGTATATAATCAATTATACATGATTAATAATATGTAATGAATTTTATCTGCACTTTAGAAATGATAATCGACCAAATGATAAAAATTAATACAAATCATAAACGCAATTTACATTGAAAAAATTTGAAATTTTATATAATGTCTATGCTAATGCTATAAAATATACATTACTTCATATATTCCTTATATCTCGCACTAATGTCAATTTAAACTATATATGAACACAAATTTGGAAAAGTATTTGAATATAAAAAGGTACTTTACACATATCGCGTTATTAATTAATAAGACTTTAACTTACAAATTTCTCAAATATATTTATTGAAATTATTCAGAATAAATTTTATTAAAATGCATAACATTAATGCACAGAAAATTTGATAAAACTAGATTCAAATTAATTTTTATAACGCGAAATATTTTCATCTTTGTCTATATCATTATTAACAAATTTGTTAGAAGTTTATCTATTAAATCATTTAATTAATTCAAACTATTTTGAATAGAAAATAACTGACGTATATCACAATTTGTTCCTTTTAATCAAAGAAGTTAATTAAAGAGTAAAAACTTTATTATTACTTTTACTTATGTAACATGTGAATAATTTGCTTTAATATATTAAGAGGTCCCCAATTAAAAAATTAATTTTCCCAGCAACTGTAGACAATTCTCAATAATTTTATTATTCGTATAAAACGTGAATTCAAATTGAAATCAAATTAGAAATATTTTCATAAAAAAAAATTTTAACAAGTGAAATATATATATATATAGATATTACAATATATTATTGTACAAACTGAAACTATAAAAAATGTAGAACTGTGCAATCCAATCAAACAAACGTAATTGAAAAGGAATTGAACATTCGTTAAATAATGCTTATAAAACTTGTATTGCATTAAAATACTTAAGTAAAAGAATGTACATACAAATTATTGAGTAATAAAAATGATATGCTTATGAAAATTTGAAATTGATTAATACTATATTAGAAATAGGTCTGCAAACCTTTTTCTTGTTCACGTACCTTGATTGAGAATGTATGGATATAAGTAATGTACCTACTTATATCCAAAATTTAGGATAGAATGGCAATACTACGTCTAGGTCCACCTATGCATATGTTATCTAAACTTGACCATCTTTTAATACCAGTACGTAAAGCTTCAGCAGTAACTTTGTCTTCATAAACTCTGGACATAGCTTCCAATTTCTGAGCTTTTTCTTTACTGAGGGGTTCACTAGGGAATGTTAATTCATTTGCTTCTGCGAGCGTGCGAAGATCAAAATAATATTTAGCATACACGCTTGAAGGAACGTTTATATTGAACTGTAGCATTTCCAAGAATTGCCTTTCTAATTCATTCCTAAATAAATATTAAATATTTAATAAAAAATATTTTGAATACATTTGAACATAACATAGATGTCAACTTACATATCTTCTACTGTAATATCTTTAAGAATTTGACAGTAATCTACATTCCATACAGCCTGATCATCCCAAACTTTTGATGCTAATAAAATAGCTCCAAGTACTATTCGTTTCCAATTGGCTGGTGTTATATCTATTTCTGCATAGGTAAGCAGACGTTCTAAGTAAACTAATGTTATGATGGCACATTCAGCTGTAAGTTGAGCAGCATTAAACAATGTCCTCACAAACTTGTAAATTTGTTTATGTTCTGGATTCTGTTTATCATAATCTTCTGAAACACCCTCCCTCTATAAATGAGAGAGACATTATAAATATACTTTTAAACTGCATTTTGTAGAATAATTTATTTTTATACATTCGTCTTTTTAAATTTTTATGTAAAAGGTATAGATTGTTGTATGTTGAACATAAACTAAAAAGCTATAGTGCTTTCCATATATTACATTGTACATCTTTTATCCTTTCGATCTAACAAATAATATATATATAATTAGATTACCGTTAAGGGATGCAGTTTCTCATCAAATATATCAATCTGTCGCTGTGAGGTTCTGTTTTTTATATGGTAATAAACAGCTAAGGCAACGCATTTTACTGTATTTTTAAGATTTGGTTGTGAAACAGTACTGTCATCTAAATATATTGTACTGCAACTGCTACTCTTTTTTAAAGGCCTTATATCTGCAATTTGGTGCTGACTTTTTTTTCTTACCATGCCATCTAAAAAAGATGTATTTTTTAAACAAATTAATAAAAGAAATAATAATAATGCTCAAAAATAAGTTCAACCAGTATTTCCAAATAAGTTTATATACTTTCAATAGCCTGTTTCGATCGTTCCATAAAAATAGTGCCAGCACAGGGGTGTAATGATGGATCTGAGTCCCAGTCTTCTGGTTCACGTTCGCTAATATGTTGTAAATTATTAACACTAATTCCACCTTCTGGTAAATGTTCCTCAAGACCTCGGGTAACACCTTCAGTTCCTAATTCCTTACGTCCAACTTGAGGACTGGAATAAACGCAGCAACTACTTTTATTTCCCATTCTTTCAAGAGACTCGTTGATGTCTCCACTCTGTTTCTACCTCCAGTTGAAAGTTCATAAAATATAAATCAGAGTATGATACTCGTTACTATGGTAATTATATGGATGGTATAATCTAAAATTTCTCACGGCACATCCTTCACATGATGCGTTTAGATGACAATCAGCTGGCAAAACTATTCGCGATATAAATATACATTCTTCTTTTACTTTCATCCACATGGATGCTTGAACGCATCCATATAATAATCAAGAGAAAAATATTTGCATCAATTTGCACACAGAAAATTACGATTGAAAATTTGAAGAACCACTTTAGAAATGATTGCAGCTAGTAATATGATAAACGTCTATTACATTGACAACGCCTTTAAGCACGGTTCATGCCGGTTGATTTATTTGTTTAAATCATCGGTCAGTCAAATTTCATTTCTGCTCGTGTACACGAGCTGTGATACTTTTTGTTCTCGTTGTACGTCATTCTCATTATTACGGAACATTTAATGGGAATATTCCAATACTTTTATGTGTTTATCGCACGCCTTAGTCTACTGTTTTGATATTGCATATTCATGCATAAAGTACAACGTGTATATACGGTAGAAAGGCTTGACTTCCAGTTTTACCAAGTTTTACCTTGTATGCAAGTTATGTTTTCATTGGTTTTATGACAAAAAGTTTTCTATTTTCTATGGACATCCAGATTTCTTAATATACCTACGTTATCATTGGTCGAAAACTAGGGATTTTCAGAATTTGTTTTATGTACTTACAGTCTTTCGCGGCTATACACATTTGAAATATAAATTATGATATGATCTTTTACGATTGTGAAATTTCTGCAAGAAATGTTACATTAAATATAATTAAAAAGAAAACTGCTATTTTCTTTTGCGAGATTATGTTTTTACAACAAAATAATGCTAAAATACTTCGAATTACTTAAAAATTCTAGATCCAACATTTTGTTACATATTACATAACAATTTAACTTGTTAGATATTTAAAAATTATTTCAACATTTTATTCCCATTATATTTCCCATTTTATAAATCTAAATAAATTTATCTATTATAATATACCTTTTTAAATTTATATTTAAAAGTAATTTATTAAATATATACTAAGGTATCAAATAACTTTTTTAACCATATACAAAAATTAATACAAATATGTATAATATTATTTAATGAAATTGTTATATAGTTAGAGCAAGATAATATATACGTAAAATGAATTAAATTGAATGAACAAAATAAATCAACTTTAAGAATAGAATAGTTTACAACTTTGCATGGTTATGTAGCAAACAAAAAATATTAAATCATATCACATAACGATAAATATAATAATAAATAATAATGATTAAAAATATAACGTACATAACATATACGCATGCGCGTAGATTAACAAAATTTCAAGGTAGTTTTTAATTAGTTTCGTGACATTGTATCCATTCAAAAAAAGTGTCGTAATTTTTTAAAAACAGCTATACATCATTGTTGATTTCTATATTTTAATGTGTACCTATATATATATACATACGTGTATACATGGGTATATATATATGAAAAAATTATAATGAAGTTCGCTTATTATTAAATTTAATTCAAGTAAAAGTGCGCGATGGTACAAGAAGTCGAAGTTCAAAACAGGAGGTTATCTGTTAACAAAAAGACCACCATAATCGACTGGATTGATTATGTTGATGCATCGATAACGTACGATGACTTTTTTTCGAAATATTTAATGGAGAATAAACCGTGTATTTTTAAGTCGAATATAACTGAAAATTGGTCGTGTAAAAGACAATGGAATCTAGATGGTGCACCGGATTTCGACGTTCTTGATATATCGTTTGGTAAACAAATTATAAACATTATATTTGCTCTATACGTGTATTATTTATTAATTAAAACATTTGTTTTATAGGAGATTGTATAGTACCAGTTGCAGATTGTAAAAAAAGATATTACAATTCACAGTCTAAAGATGATATGAAAATGAAAGATTACTTAGATTATTGGATGGATTATGCAAAAAACAATTATTCAGATTCTATGGCGCTTTTGTACTTAAAGGACTGGCATTGTCAGAAATTATTCCCCAATGCTCCTATGTATACAGTTCCTGAGTATTTTGCATCTGACTGGCTAAATGAATATTACATGGCACATCCTGATTTAAATGATGATTATAGATTTGTATATATGGGCCCAAAAGGAACATGGTAAAAATATACTTTTTAAGCACAAAATTATTAATTTTTGATGTTATGTAAATAAGGTAAACTAGTTTCCATATATAGGACACCATTGCATGCAGATGTATTTGGATCATACAGTTGGTCTGCTAATATAGTTGGAAAGAAACGTTGGTTACTTTTCCCTCCAGGTCAAGAAGATTTTCTTAGAGATATACATGGTCAATTAATATATGATGCAACATCCAAAGAACTTGAAAACTATGCTGTATATAAGGCCTATGATAAGCGATCGATAAAATATATTGATGTAATTCAGAAGGAAGGTGAAATTATATTTGTACCATCTGGCTGGCACCATCAAGTTTGGAATATAGTAAGTATACTTGACTATCATTATTTAAGTTAAGTAATATTCTATACTTATTATGATGCTTATTTTTAGGAGGATACAATTTCTCTCAATCATAATTGGATCAATGGTTGTAATATTATAAATGTGTGGCACGGATTAAAAAAGGAATTAAACTCTGTAATGAAAGAAGTTAGTGACTGTAAAGATATGAGCAATTGGGCAGAACAATGTCAATTAATATTGAAATCAACATATGGGATGGATTATAACTTATTCTTTAATTTTCTAACATTTATAGCTAAACGTCGTTTAAGCATGGTTTTAAAAAAAGAGGACGTAATTACCTTTAATAGATATAAACTCGGATTTAGCCATTGCGTATTCGATCTCCATTCAATAAAATTGACATTGATAGATTTTATTAATGATATGGAAGAGAAATCTATTTATTATTTAATTTGTGAAAAACAGCAAGCCCATAAATTACTGAACAAGCTGTTATCATTTTTGCAATCATATGACTCAACTGAACATTCATCTACATGATAAAAGACAAAAAAATTAAAAATGAAATAAGAAAATAAAAATCTTGTTTCTGTTTATATAAATGTAAATATTATGATGTAAATATTGTAATATATATAATCAACAAATTTTTATATAAATCTGTAAATATTGAATATAAGCGACTACATAATTTTTAAAAACAAAACGTTGATTTTTTTATTACACCTATTAATTAGAATGGAAAAAAAAGATCTGTAATATATATTTTCATAAATAAAAGTTGTATATTTTGTAAGTTCTGTGAACTATCTAATAAAATTGAGAAATAAAAAAAGGTAGCAAATTCAATTATATTTTTATTTAAATATTTTAAAATCATAAAATATATTTATATTATATTAAATTTTGTATTATTCTTCATCTAATACTTAACTATGATAAATTGATTAATTTAAGAGTAATAAAAAGTTTTATTAATATACATTACTTTGTGGTAAATATACTTTTCTGTTCGTAATTTTTAAAATATTTTATTTTTTATTTCAAAATGTTTCAACCTCTAACACAATATAAATATAAAAATATGACACTGTATTAAAAAAATGTGATCTTTGAATCTTCAACACTTAAAAATAAAAAATTTTCAGTAAATGACTTCATTGTCAATTGGATAACTTTTATTAGAAACAGTTCTTCAGTTTTTAGAAGTATGAATTATTTATATAATTTGTATTAATGTGAATATCTCTATATCTAAAAAGAAAAAAACAGTATTCTAATTCAACAGTAGCAAGTTGCTTTATAAAATGTGGGACTCTACTTGTTTATACTGTGTTCAACAATAATATTATCTTTTTAAGAGTATATTTTATTTTCTTTATGGGAGTTTAAGTACTAAAATAGTAAGTGCCCATAAACCTTTTTTTATATTGTCTTATGCCTTACAAATTATATGTGCATAAGTGTCTTATGTCTACATATATACATATACATATTGTACAACTATGTACAATTTGCTACTAATAAACATATACAAAATGTATAAGATATGTATAAGTATGTATATTATCTATAAACACAAATAATTGTAAAAACTTATTAGTATCGAGAAAAATATGTATGTAGCACAGTTGTTTCTTTTGAATTTATAAAATAAAATTACAAAGTAAATTGTGTGATATTATGTCACATGTGTGTATATAATATCTCTAAATTATTATTTTAAACTGTGTAAAATTACGAATTGGTCATCATTTCTTAGAATGACATAAAATGTGTATATTAAGGACTTTCTTATGTAATTAATTGAAAAAGAAAAAAGTATAAATATAATAGAAATATAATGAAAATATATTGTATGATATTCTTTATATTATTTCTTATATATAATATATATGATTTATATATATATTTCACTTAAAGAAAAAGCCATTATATTATTAAAAAGAAATATTTCGTTTCATGTGAAAATAATAGTTGTAAACTCTATACTTAATTTGATTTTTTAATACATATATATACAAATGTATTTTCAACTCAAGACATTTATTTTATGGAACAGTATTTTTTTATGAATTTATCTTGAACAATTTCGTAAATTGAGGGATGAATCATTATAATCCAGTGTTATACAAATTTATAAATCAATTATATGTTCGTTTTAAGATTTAAAAATTCATCGAAAAGTAACAAAGATGTCTTCTATAAAAGAAGTTAATATATTTCTGTACATATTTTCTTTTATAAGTTCTATTAAAAATTCATATAAAATATTGCACTGATGATACATTTAGAAAACAGAGTATCTATCGCACTTTGTTATTTCATGTTAAAAGAAACAGATTGTCATGGATAAAAGGTATAAAAAGGGGTATTACTTTAAATTATTTCCATATAAACTAATTTTTCCGATGAAAAACAAGCAAATATAATTATGTATTTCATTATTTACACACACGGGCACACACGCATACACACTATTGCATTTTCTCATAACTTTTTCATAATAGTACCAATTTTTACTTGCATGGCAAGTACCTCTATTAGGGTATCACGTCTTACAAAGTCTTCTTATTAATTACCAACAATTAACACTATTACAAAGATTAGACTCCACGCAACGTGATTTTGTATCAATTGTCGAATGATGATTTTTTATACCTATATAATAGATACATATTTTTCATTGTCACATCTCACATATTTTCAACATTTCATATTGGAAATAAGTAAAGAAATTGCACTCTATGATAAACATCACAAAAGAATTATTAAAATTAAGTTATAAATTCTCGCAATTTTTAATAGAAAAGATTTATATGAAATTTTAGGTAGCATAATAATATTCATTCAATTCATAATAATCAAATAATTTTTCTGTACGCATATGTACACATTGTAAACATCTATTTATATACCTTCTTTAGATGAAATGAATTTCTTACAGCACATATGATGAATAATATTGAAGTACAGTATCTTTCACAATATAGCGAGATCCCAATGAACCAAAACTAAGAGTTTTTGTCCTTCATTTTAATAAGTTTTCAAGTAATTCACTTATTTAAATACTTGAACACGTAAATTATATTGCATCTCCGATTTTACGATTACATTCACTATATCATGAATGTTACCATAATAGGCATAACAATATTAGCAGAAATCGATGTTTCGTGTTGTTATTATGTTAATTTTGCTACATAAAATGTAATTGCCAAATACATTCTGTAAAAGACCGATTTCTTTAAGAAAGAATTAAAATTAAATTGTAAGACTTATTTTAGTTTTCTTTTCAACTCTCCGAATATTGTTTAAGAATTATATAGGATGCGTGGATAATGTTTGTAATGGTATTGTTGGATTTGTCGGCGTTGTTAAAACAGGGATAGGCGTAGAAGGTATTTGCTGATGTGTTTGTCTTGGTGGTGACAAAAGTTCTTGTCTATCTCGTTCTCTTTCTCTTCCTGGACGCCATGCTTCTAATAATGCTTCGACTCTTTCTTCAGTAGGACCCCAACGAGCAGTACCAGCTGCATTTTGTAACCATACAACTAATGTTCCATGTGCTGCTCTAATATTAACTTCCCCTCTATAATGCAAAAAGGGTCTTTTGTATGTATTTTTTATTTATTACTTGAATAAATATTGAAACCAAAATATTGTAACTTACTTTGGTAATATGTGTTGAAATCCATGTCTATATTCGTGTTCCATTGCAGGTACCACTACTTGTTTGCGCTTAAAATGGCTACTTTCCAATTTGATAAGAGCATTAGGTGCTGGATCCCGCCATTCAGGCAAGAATACTACGAAAGATAAAGGTTCAGTAGAATCAGCCAAAAGACGTTCGAAATGATTAACCATAGCTTCCATAAGTTCTTCACAATATGGTGGATTAGCTTGGAACGAGCCGCTTACAGGCCTGAAGTCCAAGAAAGGTCCTCTTGATCCAAAATAAGAATCTGTATCAGCAAATGCTGAACAATATTGTCTAAAGTAACAATTTAATGGGGATGCAAAACATTCAAATGTTACACCGAATGATCGTTGAAGACATTCAAAAACTGTGACAGGCAGAGCCATTTGTGTTGCTTGTCCTTCATTAATTCCAAGATATGTTTGATAACGTTTCAACATACACCAAACACGAGGTAAAAACATTTCGAATTTTTTATCATCGAAGCAATTATATCTATATAGGTGTTCTAATTTAGTAAGATGCATGTTATTAATACACGCAGTATCACCATGAAAACGTAACATTGTCTGTTCACGTTCAGGAAGGTAATCCACTTGTGGAAGTCGTGGAGTTGGAAGAGAAAATTGCACAGGATAACACCAAACTTTCCTTTGTGCACTAGCAGGTCCTCCTAGTGGTATAACATTTCCTAAACCATTATCCTTTAATATTTGATTATTTTTATCTTTAACCTTTTTTGCATACTCTGTTGATAAATGATAAATTTTCAGGCAAATACCCTCAACACTAGCTTTTACAGTCTCTGTAAGGTGTGGCTGACATTGTCGTTTTAAGTGTGCAAGACGATCTTGAAAATCGTCAAATGTAGCACCAACTGTTCGTCTCAACCATTGAAATGTGTCTTCTGCATTCCATTTTACAACTTTCCTACTTTCTGACGAAGCTGCTCTTGATTCTATCATCTTTTTTGCAGCCTCTGCGTATCGCGATAGCTGTTTTCTTGCATCACCAGTGAATTTTGGCCGGACTAATTTAATAGGGATATCATTCATAATTTCACGATACATAGACATAGAAATTTCAGGAAAACACTGACTTGGTAAAAGGGGATCTGAACCACAGTCTATAACTTTTCTTTCCATTAGCCATCTGTTAAAAGAATCTTTTGGAGCATCTATGGATTCACGAGTATGACACAATTCTTGATAGCATTGTCTCAACTTTGCAAGTAAACTACACCGTAATGCTTCTGCTTCAGGATGAACATGAGGTAAATTTGATGGAGCTCTCTCGTATATTATAACATTTGTTGGAATTTCCAAATCCCATGGTCCTCTATCATTAAATTAAAATATATTAGAATTTTAAAAAAATGCTTAATATAAAAATGATATAAATTCAGTCAAGTAAACATACGCTAATACAAATTTCTTTGCAGCTGGAACAACACTATCTTCAGAAGCTCTGCGTTTAAGTGTTCCTCCTGGGGGAATAGTTCCATTTCCAGAAACAGGTGGTACACCGCATATACCAAGTGGATCCGTAATTGGGTCAAACTTGAATATAGATGCAGTTGACACATATAAGTTTATGTTTTTATTAATCTTCAACCAAACGTTATACCTTAGTACCTGAGGTTTCAATGGTGGTATTACCCATAATGATTCTCCAGTTAATTTATTCCAAAAATATGGACGATTTTCTCTTTTACTCCAAAACTTCTTCCATCCTTGTTGTTGAAGTTCAGGTGAAAGTTCAGGTTCTGGGAACGTTCCTGGTGGTGTACCCTGTAATTGAATAGAAATAAATAATAATTTATGGAGAAGAAATATTATTATATTTGCTTTGTTTTCATTATCTTCAAATTATAACTGTATTTCTTAATTTTTTTAGTCAGTTAATCTCCTAGATATAATAATTTCCTTATTTATGAATCTTGTATCTGCATAATTTATCATTTCATTAACACAAAAAAATATTGCATTTCATTTCACTTTTGGGATATAATTATTAATAGTTTAATCTTTTAATTTTCAACAATTGAATTCTAATATATAAAAGATTACGTTTTATGTTTTGTTCATATAAGCAATTAATAATTTTAGATAATAGATTATAAATAAATATTTACCTGCGACATTAGACCTGATTGTTGCATATGACCAAGTTGTGAACAGTGGTCAGATATATTTTGTGCTGAGCTTAAGATAGGTGTCTGAAGTTTTACAGGAGTAGGAACTATAACTTGTGCAACAGTTGGAGTTGCATCTTGTTGTAACGACTGATGATGATGATGCATAGTAGACAATGAAGATGCAGACTGGCCAGATAAAGTTTCCCAAGAAGAAGTATTTGGTATGTCTTGCTTTCCTCCACTTACTTCATTCATCGTACAACGCACGTTGTGGTAAATACTTTAGCACATATAACACATATGACACAATTATTCTTGTTAATAGATACTTTATAGCACATAATTATTACATATGCATATAAAATTTGATCACATTTATATGCTTCTTTATATATGTAACATTCTCAATATTTTATTTTTAATATCTTGGAATAAAATATATTAATCAACACTCCTTGCATTTTGTCTTTTCATAAGTTGCAAAGTAAGTTTTTATATCACAAGATGAAGAATATTATGCTTATAAATACCAAATTTACTTATATATTTAGTAATTATAAGTTATTTACAAACATAAAAGATGAAAGTTTTACACTTTAAAAAAGTAATAAATTTTAGAAAGAACTTTCGTACCTTCTAAAAATATATTAATTTCTTCTTTATTATAACACGAATTACAAAAGAATGAGTAAAATTGCAACTTTCTTTATGTATTTTTAATAAATTTACGTACGTAAAACTGTTAAAATTATATGACAACATTTCGTGATTCAATGTTTGTTTACATGCCACCAAACCGTTTGATAAATTCGCGAATTTTCGCGACGTAGGATTATGCAAATTTGTAAAAAACACGTAGCCGTTAATGCTGGACTTACTAGTGTCAACAATGTTGCTAATTTGTAGAAAATATACAACAGAACTTAGAATTCATTCATGATTTGTGAGATTTGACGCAACGACCTCCACCCGTGAGATACCATTTGCTTGAACTGAAATTCCAATTTCAACGACAGCAAAGTTAAAGCTTTCTTTACAATGAATGGCAGAATGGCAGATGTTAAAAAAAAAGAATACTTCGCATTAAGCGAAACATCGAAACGATATGAAGTTTTCGGAGAATATTTAACCAATAATTTGCTTATTTCATTACATAAATACATAATTACGTATATATTTCACCGCATAAATCAATTAAATGATATTTTATCGTTTTTACGTTTTAATCTTAAGGAGGATAGTTTTGAAATGCATAGTATTATGATTTTTAAATAAACATTAAGACATCGAGGGGAATGGTAGAAATAGTTTTTCGGAAAAGAAAAATTACAAAATGAAAAAAAAATGTTTGTCATTTTATTCAATTAGTAAAAAAGGTTTCAAACAATTATTATTATTTATTGGTACAAAATTTTAATGATATGCACAGATTATAGCTTGTGTAATTATGGTATTGATATTCATGTAATGAATCCTTTCTATTACCTTTTTATCTACGGATTGCGCGGCCAAATCAAAGCAATATGGCGGCTTGACATAATAACTTTTGATACGGAATATATTATTTTGATTGTAACGAAATAATCATCACAGAATCCGATTAAATTTTGATTTATGTGAAGGTGTATGAGAAACTATCGGGTGGTAGATAGGCTTGACTGTAACCTATTTGCTAGTAGAATAAAAGTGCAACTTTTTTCTGTTTAAAACTAGATGTGCTTCCAAGATTTATTTTATTAATGGATGCAAAGATGTCCTTAATTATTAAATTAAAGTAGTAATGTTATGCAATAAGTTTTAGTATCAAATACTGTTTTTCTATGAAGAATTATGTCGTCTACACAAACCAAAATGCGAGGTATATAAATATTAGAGTTCAAAGTAACCTTGTACTTTATAGATTTTTCTCTTTTCTCAATCATTTTCGATTGTAGATATGAATAATTTTTTTATTATTGATAACTATTATTATATATGTTATGTTACGATTAATTTAAAACATTATATCTTTAAAATATAGGTCCTGGAAGACCACCAAAATCAAAAAATTCCTGTACATGGTGCGGGGAAACTAAGCAGCCTTTGAAATATGTTCTTCCAACGCAACATGGAAAGAAAGAATTCTGCTCAGAAACCTGTTTATCAGAATTTCGCAAGGCTTATATACGAGGTGCTTGCGTTCAATGCGACAATGTTATCAGAGGTACACCAGTGAGATTAGAGCAAAAGGATGGGCCTACAAAAGACTTTTGCTCTCCATTTTGTTTAAATAAACATCAAAAGAAGGAAGGACAAACAGATATAAAGAAAAGTTAGTAATTTACAAAAGTTTAAAAAAAGTTGAAGTATGTATTAATATATTTTAATGAGAATTGCATTTTTTTAAAATAGATAATAGGGACCAGTCATCTCCTGCACCATCTCTTGCACCATCGGGATTAATAAGTGGAAATAATATTCCTTCTACAACTCAATCATTTACAAATACAAGCCATACAAATATATCTCACTCCCCATCAACTTCTACTGGTCCATTTCAGTATGAAACGTATCAAACTTTTGATTGGGATCTTTACTTAAAAGAAACAAACAGCCAAGCTGCACCTATAGAATGTTTCAAACAGGTACATTAAATCATAAAAAAGGAAAGTATACGTTATAATATTGAAATTATCTTTTAGCATGAAATTCCATCAACTAATGAATTCAAAATGGGTATGAAATTAGAAGCTCTTGATCCTCGTAATTTAACATCAACATGTATCGCGACTGTAGTTGGAGTTCTCGGTCCTCGTCTTAGACTTAGGTTGGATGGTTCAGATAATAAAAATGATTTTTGGCGTTTAGTTGACAGTAATGAAATTAATCCAATTGGTCATTGCGAAAAATCTGGTGGCATGTTGCAACCACCATTGGGCTTCCGAATGAATGCTTCCAGTTGGCCAATGTTTCTTCTGAAAACATTGAATGGTGCTGAAATGGCACCTGCAAAAGTATTTAAACGCGAGCCAAAAACTCCGCGTTCTAATATGTTTGAAATTGGACATAAATTGGAAGCCATAGATAAAAAGAATCCACAACTTATTTGCACAGCAACTGTTGGTGCAGTTAAAGAAGACATGATTCATATTACATTTGATGGCTGGCGGGGAGCGTTTGATTATTGGTGTCGTTTTGACTCTAGAGATATCTTCCCTGCTGGTTGGTGTTTTAAAAGTGGTCATCCATTACAACCACCTAGACAGAAATGTAAGAATTATAATATTTTCCTAACTTATATCATTAAAGTATATATTTTTATTAAGTAATATACATAAATATCTGTAGCGACAGGGCCTAATAGATTTAAGTCTAGGACAAGTAACATCTTACCAGTAATGGCAGTGTCTGGTGGAGGCACTAATGGAGAACCAGCTGTTGCTTTAGTGAGTCCTGCTGGTTCAAGTGCTCCACCACAGCCAGCCACAGAACCTGATACTAGTACAGCTAATACCAAACCACATTCTTTAGAGAATGGTATATACTATTTCTCTTAAATTTATCTCTTGGTAATTGAATCTATACTTTCTTTTGTCGTTCAATACTTTTATTATGTTACAGTTACAATTTATGTAAATCATAATTGCACATGTGGTCCCTATTTTGATCCTCGTAAAGTAAAGGCAATGCCAGCACAATTTGGTACGGGCCCTATACTAAATGTCACAAGAGATATATTTCAAGCCTTCTTGATGGCAGCAATGAGTCCAAGACAGATGTTGAGTCTGTTAAAACGTGGCGAAGGAGAAACTATAAGTTTAATTTTAGAGAGTAAACCTACTTCTGTTAGGTTACCTATATTTATGGAAGAAGAAGATTTTTATATATACATTAGGCGACAACTTGAGGATCTTTGTGCATGTGAACATATGTTATTTAGAAGGAAAGAACCCTGCAACAAATGTCCAAATACTCAACAACCACAATCCACCAATAGCGAAGAAGTAGTTAATACTGCTACAGCTACAACTAATAGTACTACTGCAACAGAAAAACGAAGGTGGTCTCCAAATCAGCAAAACCTGTCGTCGACTATCCCACAGCAGCAAACACAACAAAATTCTGTACAAAGTATAAACAATTCATCATTATCCTCACCAACAGCTGCAAAACAACCACGAAAATCTGTTCCAGGTAATTTCTCTTATTTAAAAATATTGATAAATAAGTGATATATTATTATTATAATCAGAGCTTGAAGCTGCAACATCCACTACCCAATCTGAAACTTCCACAAATCGTACACCTTCTATTGAACCAGCAGAATGGACTATTGAAGATGTAATACATTATATTGGTGTTACTGATCCTGCATTAGGACAGCATGCAGATTTATTCAGGAAACATGTAAGTTAACACTTTATATTATTTTGTATTTATTTTATAATAGTATTTATTACTGTGAGTAATACATTCATTTATATATCAAATAGTACATGCTCAAATCAGTAATCGAAGAAAATTTTCAGGAAATTGACGGGAAAGCTTTGTTACTTTTAAATTCTGACATGATGATGAAATATATGGGATTAAAACTTGGACCAGCACTTAAAATATGCAATTTGGTAAATCGTATTAAAGGTAGAAGGCATATACTTCTATGACTTTATCAAACATCAAACTATGTACAGTGAGTTAAATTGACGTATTACTTAAACTAGCTGGTCAAGTTTGTTTTCATTATTGAGAACAAAATAATATATATAAGTTGTTAAAATAATGTGAATATATTGAGTATAATTTTTCAAAACCTATTCATTCATTGATTAACATAGATTTTAAATAAAAAAGAATCAAAGTTTAATTTTATTTTAGTATTTAAATATTTTTCTTGCTTTAAAAATATGTAAAGTTATATTAATTATATGAATGTAAAATCCTTTTGATAAAGAACAAAGTTAAAGATGTCTATAGAAGAATTCTAGAATCTAATTAGACTAGTTGATTCAACTCCAAACGCTAAATAATCAGGTTAAATAAGAAAGTTATTCCTGCAATATGTTTGCCTTTTCCAAACTTTATTGCAATTTTTATATGTTCTCTTGGAAAGACAACTTTTACTAAGTTATCTCAATTTCTTAAGTGAGAACACTCTTTGTGACAAAAACAGTGTGAAGTATATTTAGTACAATGATTGTTTTTGCATTTCTTCTTGGATATAAATTGAGTTTGTTATATTATATAAATATTAGCATAATTATATGTAATTATCTATGAAATATTTCTTATTTGTTAATGTAACAGTAAACTTTCGTGCATTTTTGTTAAAAAAGAACATAAGTCGTAAGAAACGCATGTACAAAGTGTAATTATTTTCTGTTTCATAACACGTATTTAAGAATGATTATATGTAATTACTTCTTATATGTGGTTACTATCTGTTTTATGATGTACTGTTAAAACAAATAATAAGGTATCATTTTATACATGGAAAGGCAATATGTTCTACTTTATATCTTCTATATAAATCAAAAAATTAAAAACACAGACTATCGTTTATGATAAAACATAATCACATTTTCTTACATATTTTTGGCACTCTGTTGTTATTTCTTTTTTCTTTTTTTATAGAAATAATATATATGTAATAAAACACATTTTTAACAAATCTAATTTTAAATATATAATTCAAATAAAGTTGAATTGCCATGTCACATGTGTTTTAGAGAGAACATACGCTTTTATACTTTAAATATATGCGTAAATGTTTATATTTTTTATAATAACAATACTTCTACTTTTATGTAAAAAAGGATTTCTAGATGTTATCTATCCATAATATATTTATTAATGTAATTTCATAAAAATGTTTTCTAAAAGTGTGAACAGCGTATAATTCATAAGCAGGGGCATTATAAGGTAATTTATGTAATTCTTTTTACAGTTCTTTTTGCAGATACAGTATTATATATTTGCTTATTTTCATTTATAATATTTTAAAAAATTCTTTTAGTAATTTGTTAAAGTATGTTTATTGCATAATGTTAACCCTTTGCGGACGCGTGTTGGCATGTATGTAGCCGCCAAAATCTGTTCACAGTTCCGGACACTTATTTTGAAGTGGCTGACATACGTCTATTTTTCTGAGCGATAATCTAATGCGTATTTATGTGTGGGTATAATAAACTAAACAGTATTATGTTTTTAATGAAGGAAAATTATAGATCTTTAGAAATGTTATCTTCCGTTTAACGTAAACTCGAGATGTAGGATGATGGTCGAGTTAAAACGAATTTCAATCTTTCATTGACATTACCAGATGAATCAGCAAGCTTTTTATATGATTTATGATTTATAATGATTTATTTTTTATAATACCTTATACACGATGCCTAAAATATCCAGAAAGAACATGTTCGATAGCGATAGTAGTGATGACGAGCATTATTTTGAATCTGACAAGATAGAAAACGACGATAGTGCTTCAGGCAGTGGAACGAACTCCGTTTAGCAAGGAATCGGCTCAGACGTTTCAATATTTCTAGTAATAGTGACAATGATGTTGAACTAAATATTGATGAAAATAATACAAGCCTCGACAATGAATAACGCAAACATTCAACGTGTACATTTTCTCCACTGCGCGCGCCAATACCTCTCGTCCACAGCGACGCTCGCTCGTCGAGCAACCCCATCCGCAAAGGGTTTATAAATATAATTTCCATTTCGATGTGTACATATAAAAAATTTGAATGTGTGCAAAATTATCTCTGTGATACATTGCATAATTATAATATTAAAAATTAGTTATTAAACATGTAAAAAACGTAAGAAATAGAATATTCGAAAAGTTTTAATTTACATTTAACATATTATGAATTTTAAATTATATAAATTTCTTATACATAAATACAAGACATATGTATATAAGTAATAATGATATGAATATATATTCCTAATTAAATTTAATTCAATATAAAAAGTATGATATTAGTAATAATAAAATGGCTATGAGAAATATCACAATCTATTGTAAAGTAACATAAAAGTTATTCTTTCATGAGTGATTAATCAAATTAGGTTTGATAAATGATAACTAAATGGAGTTGGATCATAAATGAATTTCATAGTTACTTTCAATGATGTTACAATTCCATGCCTTACCTTTTTGTAACATAAGATTAACATCATTATAATTTTAAAACTATTGCCATTTTTATATATTATTACTTTTTTAAAGTTATAATTTTAGAAAGATTTTGTAATTGCACCATTAGATATTCTGAATAGCAAAGATATTTTAGACATTATATCATAATAAAAATTATATAATGAATTGTTTAATTAAAAATATAATTATGTTTGTCTACTCAACTATTTCTTTGAAGTTGATTTATATCTGAATTTTAAGTATTTTCATATAATAAACTTCTCATAACACCTCTTTGTCAGTGATGCTCACGTGAGAAAATAAAACTGTGTTAAAAATATATTGTGCTTTTCCTTCATTTCTGTGAAATTTACTTGTAAATACTTGTAACATATTTTGGAAAAGTATACGTATATATTTTAATCTAATACTTGTTTTAATACAATTTTGACATAATTAAACATTTATTAGTCATTCTAGTATATCTTTGTTTAAGCTTAGTTATAAATTGATATAATTTCATATTTTGATATACTTCTTATATGATTGTTCCTAGAAAGCATTTATTTTATCTTTAACATCAAAATATTATACTTTCTTATTTTTTACTTTTGATAGGTTTAAATGATTTAGAAAGAAGATATGTTTAGATTTATTTTATTAATAGTTTTGCAAAAAATAAAAATGATTTAAAAAATAATTGAATTAAATTTATTATCATGTCGATGTATATGTGACATAAAATTTGAAAATGAATAGAACATTCTTTGAAATATTGAACAAATTTGAATTATTAAATTAATAAATAATGTTTAAGATTTTCTGAAAACTGTTGTAAATGATAAATAATTTGAAATTTGTTTGAGTGGTCACAACTGATTAATAAAAAGATATTTTCTAATATTTCTTAAAATATGAATTTTTATTTTTTACACATAGATTTTTAACTTCAAGCTATTTATGAATAATATGTAATTACTGTAATTACATATAATACAAATTATCTTTTGACTTTAGGAGTTACTTTGTTTTGAATAAGAATATGAAAAAATTAAATTTTTTTAAATGATTTTTTTTATCATATTATAATAGATTTGGACAGAATTATATAATATATACTAGTAAGCAAATTTAAGTAAGCAATTTAAAGTTATAAGCAACTTTATTTATAAAAAAATATTTAAAATGTTTATTTCTTAGAAATGTTTTACATTAAAAGATTTATTTTATATATAACAATATTTATTATAAATAAAATAATATTTAAATATCTTATATAATATAGCTATTTTGTATATTAAAATTGTCTTTACTCGTTTAACGATTATTAATTTTTATTAATTAAATTTTACATACAGGTAAAAGCTCATAAATATTAGCTAATGAGTCGTTAAAAATTATGAATTATTTTTAATCTTCATCCGAATCATCAGAATTTAAACCATTAGGTCCTTTGATAGTTTTAGGTTTTGAAACTTGTGATAACCATGGTTTTTTATTATTTTCTGATGACAAGTTCTCTTCAAATGTTATTGCTCCAGAAAGGGAAATTCTATATTCTAATATTTCAGTTGAAAAATCATCACGATTTCCTAAATCAGTAAATCCCACAATGTAATCATTAGTTTTACCATTAACAATGAGAGCAATTGTGGGAATAATTTTGATCCTTAAACGTTCTGTAAATGTATAATATAGATTAATATTACAAATTTTTAGATTTAAGCAAAGTTTAAGAGAATACACTAAAGAAATGTAGAAAATATGGACAATAATTAACTTACCAGTTAAAAATGGACATCGTACTACATTTAACTTACAAAACTTTGCTTCTATATGCTTTTTTGCAAGAATTTTGAAATGATGATCTACTATTTTACATCTTGGAGAATCGTCTTTACAAAACAGGCAAACAATGTTTTGAGATTTTTTTGAAATTTCAAAGAATTCTTTTTCATCATATAATTCTGAATATTCTCCATGACCCTAAAAATAGTCATAAACGTTGAATTAACAATTTTAATTGTATATAAAAATGGATTATTAAGTAGTGAATTAAATACTATAAACTGATTAACTAGTTTATCTTTTTTTTGTGATAAAAAGATTACATTGATTGCAGAAGGACAACATTATTCAGAGATTAAAATACTATATAATAATAAAATAGTAAAAGTTACACTACCAGTGCCAACCAATTCTGCTTTTGTTGTTGAAGCAACTTTAGCTTCTTTAAACGTTGTTCACGCAACTTTTCAAAATCACTAATATCCAGATTTTCCAACTTTTCTATCTCTGTGTCTAATTGTTTTTCAACGCAGTGAGTTGCTTCTATTATTTTTTGTTGCAAAATAGTCTCCATTTCTACTTAAAAATAAAATTCTGAGAAATTTTTAGGTTATATTATACAAACTTAATATGTAATTTTATATTGCAATGTGAGAAAAGATAAACAGCTTTTATTTCATATTTGAACAAATAGATACTTTTTAATATGTGGATAATTGATACTATGTGGATAATTGATATTGTAGAATATTTTATTTTTACTGTACTTTAAATTTTAGCAAATAAAGTTTTTCTTACTTATGCGGTTTCGGTTTGACCATATAAGGAATCTACGTTTCTGTCAAATTGTTTATGCGATAGAAAATACGTCTATCCTTGTTGCTTTTATAATTTACTTGATACCATATAAGGCAAGAAAAGTACAAATTTGATAAACCATAAATTTATAGATCGGTCATTTTTTATAAAGATATATTTTAAGTAAACTTTATATGGCATCAAAAATGTCTTACAAAAACAATTAAACGAAGATTTAAAAAATATTGAATACATTAATTATACCAGCGCAGTGATACCAACTTAGGTGTTGAGTTTTACAGTTGTCGACTTGCCTGACAGTAATAAAGATGGCGGATGTAACATACGAGTAACTGATGTTTGCTTCGATATCGACGTTAACAATTCTACGAAATAGCCGCGTTGACATATTGTGCGATGTGCATGTGAATGCGTGTGTGCGTGTTTATAGTGAAGTAAATTCCGTTCGAGAAAATATGTTAGAAATTTGTTGAATATGAGCGAAGGAGCGAATTCAGTTTCGCAGATCAGCGAGAATTCGCTTACGACCTTGAAAGATGAGGTCGATCCTGAGGAACTTCCTCCGAGAACGATATCGCACACGACGAGAAGGTCGAGATTTGGTACAAGCAATGTCCCATTGTCGCCTTATATTTTGATCGATGGTAGAAAATTGCGAAGCTCCTTGGCATTGAGCAAAAAAAAGCTTCCTCGACGTGTGAATTTCCCAACAAATGACAATCACTTGATTACGGGATGCCTGGAACCGGCCAATCCATGGAAATTCGGTGAGGATAAATATTTTTATCTTACATCTCATCCTTACATTCATTTGTTCATTTTATATTGCTGGCTCTTAAAGGTCTATGCTCTGTAATTGTATTAATTAATAAATATTAATGATTCACAAGAATCCATTTATCTACGATAATATTTTAATCGTCGTTAAGTTAACTTTATAGATACGTAAATATAAATGTTTCTAACAAATGTATGTATGATGTTTGTTTACTTAGTTGTGAGTTACAGAGATTTGTACTTTATACTTGTATTGATTAATAAATATTAATAATTCAAAAAACTGTATATTCTTAGTAATAATTTAAGCATTAAATTTGATTATTGTTAAAAGATGTTTATATATAAATGTTTGTAAAAACTCTATGTGAAATGTATATTAACGTAATTAGAGAAATTTGTGACTTATAGAGATCTATATCTTATACTATATAATTCGAGAATCTGTACTTTATTTATCATTAAATTAATTACATGGACATTTGAATTATTTACCAATTAACTATAGAAAAATATCCATATTTCATAAAGTTACTTAATTTAAGTTTAATCTAATATGTTAATTATTCTTTAGAGAAGCACTAGAACTTTTAAAATTTAATAAAATCACAAATATTTTCAAAGGCATATAATCTAAAAGTATATTAAAAGGTATTAAGCTAGTTTAATTTATTTTATATGTTTAATTATATTATTTTGGCACTTATTAATAAGAATATATGTTTAGTTATATAGAAACTGTATTTATTTAATAATACTTTTCTATAATAACAAAATAGTATGATTAATTAAAAACTATAATCTGAATTTGAATTGTAATTTATAAATTATAAATTGATAAAATAACTTCTTTAAATTTTATTTTAAAGATGTTATTAGCAATCATAACATAATGGCTATAATCTTAAATATAAAATGATAAGTTACATCATTTGTTAATATCATTTTTGTAATTATTTACTTATATAGTTGTAGTGCACTAAGCCATTAGGTTTTTTTATAGGTCATGCCAAATACAGAACGTTTAAGATTTCACAATGTGAACCATATACTAATTATAAGTTTGATGCAATATTGAAGTATGTACAATATATAATTAACCTGTAAATTACTTTTAAACCGTATTGTTTTAATTGTAATTTGTAAATTAGATTATTTTAAATAGAACAATGTATATTATAAAATTGTCTTATATAATAAAGAATTTGTTATATTCTCGAATTTATACCAATTTTATTCAAGTACACATTTGACTGTTTAAAAACATTATATGAGAATTAAATAAATTCTTTTTTAATGAAATAATGTGAAACTATGGTATGTGAGAGTATTTTAGTATATCTGTCATTTTTATGCAGTTGCATTTAGTTTACATCATTGTATTAATACGTTCTCTGTGGAATAATGCATATGAAATGGAAGTTAATTTTTTTAATAAAAACAATTATATTCTACAGAAAAACAGTATTTGATTTTTGATATATGTCTTACATTCATGTTAAAGTAAATATTTGGCTGTACTTTCAAGAAAAAGATGGAGAGTTGATTTCTACTTGATCCTCTGCTTCTAGGGTCAAATTTATCAACTTGCTTTGTTGTGATAGAGAGGTGAACATTCAATGGAAATATAGACACTAGTTAATGATCAAGTCATTGCTACAAATGAAAAGTTTGGTGAGTCACCAATGAACGCCGCAGCGAACGTGTTAAAAACATTGTAATTATGAAATGCAAGTAATAAACTGAAGCTCAGAGTTATGTTTATAATATGTGTTGTTAGTAACATTTTGTCAAATAGGTTTGATCATGAATAGAATATAATATGTGAGACCTATTACATGAGGCGTATTCAGTATTTGAAAGTAATGAAAAAATGTTCTTATGAATAACATACAAGAACAAATGTATTATGTTGCATCTTATATAATCGACAGAATCCTCCAGCATCATCTGTTAGTCATACATATCTTAATATGTTGAACTTTTAATTTTTTATATTTTAAAAATATGTTGATTAATTGTTCACAGCTGAAAATGTGAATTGTGAAGATGTAATCTCATCATACAAGGAATCCTGTTTAAAACACAATTCAGATCCTCTGGAGATTGTTATAAATCAGCTTAAGGTAAAAGTGCATCTTTTCCAAATATTTGTATGCAATATTGGTGGATCAAAAAAAATATCAAAGCATCTAATATTAAATACATATTGATTACATATCTAATCATGCTAATTATTAATTATTTGTAGTTTTATAACTAATATTCAAACTAATAGTTACGGATATAACAAGTATATGCGCAAATGTATATATTTAAGTTATAAAATATTGAAACACAAATAAAAGAAATGGAGAGAACATAAAAAGCAGGAATATAAAATTATATTTACACAATATCTATTTAAATAAATATATAAATATAAAAATATATACATATATAGAAGAAAGATTTTTATTATATTAAATTCAAGCTCAAAATACTTAAGATTAGATATCTGCATCATATTTTACTTTGTGTTTCAAAATAATATTTAAATACTTCAAATATATAAAAAATTATTTTAAACATAACTATGAATATAGTTTATACATATCATGAAAATACATGTATCATATATTTTTATTTGATATTTAGTATCGATAATAATGATTACTGTGCAGAATTTAGATACATTGGAATTGAGAAGTGAAGAGTTAGATTTAAAAGGACAGACATTGGATATTAATCATGCGGAACCATTGGAGGAAATTTTCAAAAGAGTTCGATTTAATAAAGTTAATTTAGAAGCTACATCTTTGGATGATGAGGTATTTCTATTAATTAAAAAATTTGATCAAAAATAGTAATTTCTTTTGAAATGATATTTGATATCATTTGTCATTTTTATATTATAGAGTTCTGTGATATTATTTGATATGTTAGAATATTATGAATCTGCAAAGCACTTGAACATTTCGTCTAATCAAGGCATTGGAATTTATGGTTGGCAAGCATGTGCAAATATGATAAGAAAGGTATATATAATATGGTACATTTCATTTGAAAAGATTTATATGGTTATTAGTTTCAAATATTATCTTTATTATTTCATTGATTATCGTGTATAGAATGACTATGAATAACGGAAAAATTAGAAATGACACTAAATATATGAGTGTTTAAAATTAAGTTTTATGTTGATTAATACATAATTAATGGAATCATTATTTGTTTAGACCCAATGCTTAGAACATCTTGAAGCTAAGGATGTAATCCTTAATGAACAATACATGAATATCTTGAGTCGTGCATTAAGATTAGTCTGTCATCTACATGTGCTTAAATTAGAAAATTGTGGACTTTCAGGAAGATCTATCGTCACACTAGGTATTTATTATGCAATACAGTTTGTTAGTTTCATGCTTTTTTAATTAATTTATTTTTAAGTAGTTACAATTTACTCAAATAAAATTGATGAAATAAGTTTCTGATAATGTTACAGTAACATAGTGCTTTTAACAGTTGCAGCATTAAAAATGAACACTGGAATAAGAGAACTTTACTTAGCTGACAATGGGCTGAATTTATATGATGCAATACAGCTTGGTTCTCTTCTTAGATTAAATAATCATATACAGCTACTTGATATTAGGTACGTAACAAACAGAGGTAATGGATAATAAAACAAAACAATAAGATGTATAATTCTATAGCATTTGTCTTTTAATTATGATTACATATATTTTTAATGAATCTTTCTAATAAAAAACTAATTTACATATTTTACAATATATATTGAAAATTATTCTGAAGTAAAATGTTCTTTTAGTAATAATGTCATTCAAGATGATGGTGTACGTGATATCCTAGAAGGTCTCATCAATCAAATAAACGAGGACAAAGATGGTAAAGGTTTAAGCATATTAGTATTATGGAATAACCAACTGACAAAAAAATCATCTCCCTATTTCGCACGTATTATAGTATGTAATTTTATTTTATCATTATAGTTACGCATGTATGAACTATACACTTATAGTTATTGCTTTATGTATTTATATGCACTTGTATTATATTAATGCTGTTTATATAGGCATTGTCTAAGACGTTAGAGACACTAAATATTGGAAAAAATATGTTGTCTGATGAGTTGTTATTGATTATAAAAGATGCATTGAAAAAGAACCATGTTCTATTACAATTGGGAATACAATCAACTGAGCTTACATGTGATGGAATTGTTACATTATCTGAAATCATTGAAATAAACCATGCATTGCAAGTAAATATCATAAACTTTAGAATATAAAAAAGGATATAAAATCATTTTGTATTCAACTTATGTCTGTTTTACTGTTTTAGAGGATAGATTTAAGAAATAATAGAATACATTTGACTGGAATGAAGGCTCTCAGTTCTGCTATGAAAAAGAATAAAAATATTACTAAAATAGATTTAGATGATAAACCTGATATAAAAGTGGTAAGTGAACAAATTAGTGTCATTTTTCACTGGAAAAATATTTAAAAATATTATATTGTTTTAAACATTATTTGTTTTTTTATGTTAATAATAGGATAATTTAAACGAGACCTTGCTTCAGTACACGCAGCTTGTAGCTGAAATTCGAAGCTGTTGTTTGGAAAACGAGAAAAGTCGTATATTAGAAGAAAATAGCGAAGGTTTTGATAATTCATATCATAGCAGATTCTGTAGTGCAACCACTCGTAAAATTTCGCTTACTTGTCAAACATTACCATGTTCTTTATCACCCATGATTTCAATACAAAAAGATGAGCCTGGACGATCGATGCTCGAACCGAAACGTATTAATGGAGGTCGTCTTCGTTCTCCAGCCCCTAGTCCCGCCTCTTCACCCATAGCCAGTCCAATATTAAGTCCCTCGCGAAGTCGGTTTGTGGTGTCCCGAGTTCCAGAAACGTTACGTACTACAGAATCCTCAGTACCATCGTCATCATCTGTTCTTCCATCCCTTGGATCATCACCTACCTTTGTCACTTCTGCAAGTGGGTCATCTAGATTTCGTGTTTCAGTTGTTGAATCAGCAAATACTGTATCTTTATCTAAACCTGTTATTACTACGACCGAGGCTGATATCATGGTTGGTTTAAATCCAAAAGTTAATATTGCAGAATCGACTGATTTAAGTTCGAAAGTTAATATTAAAGAATCTACTGATTTAGATGATCTGAATACCGTACTCGCATCTGAATCAGAAAAGAATAATCAAACCATTGAAAGTTTTCGAAGTATTTCAAACGACTTGTCTCATCTAGCTTTAAATGTGGTAGAAAAAACGTATGCACCGACGATACTTGGATATCCTGTAGAAGAATTAAATACAAATAAATCTTTTGTTAAGACAAAGGTTGAAACTCAGCCTGATGATAATATAAGTTCTATTAGTCTAGAACGCAAGAAAGATGATGTGCCAGACAATCAAATTATTTCGAATCGATTGGAAGATGTTTCAACGATGACAGATATCGAGAGTGTAGAAAATCGTTCTAACGAAAATACAGAAGATGTAAAAACGTTTACACCTACAGATAGGAACGGAAAAAGTCCGCCTTATAATACAATAAGTGATAAATCAATAATTTGTAAGAAAGGTTACGATGCAACGGATAAAGTAACAAATACTCGTACAAACGAAAGTGTAGAATTGCAGTCGCAAACGAAACACGATCCAATACAAAAAAGTACTTCTAATTTAGGAAAATTACTTTCGCTGTTTCAACATTCTAGTTGTTTTTTTTCTGATTCCACTCCTATTAATCAGTTGAAAAGTAAAAATACGTTTCAAGGTAGCATAAACAGCATGATGACTCTTGGAGATAAATTCCATTATTACATAAAAGATAAGAGAGATAGGATTTATAATCGTGAAACGGAAGAGTCCTCGGTATCGCTAAAGAGTAAATCAAAATTTTTCAATGTTTCTCAATTGCCAAGTTTACAAAGTTTAGCGAATATGATCCCATCGTTTAGATTCGAAGGTAATATAAATGCTCCTGGACAAAGTAATAAGCCTTGTTCCAAAGAAGTAGATCTTTTACTCAAGAAAGATAGTGAAAATGATTCAGTCGATACAGAAAAAAAATCTGTTGAACATAGTAAGGAAAGCAAAAACTTACATGTCTATTTAGAAGGACGAAAGTCCACTCCTACTTTAGATAATCAATTATTATCTGAAAATATACAATCAAAATTTCCTCCTGGTGTTACTAACAAAGATGTAGTATTAGCTGCAGATTGCATTGTTTCGAATATTATTGATACTTGTTCTAAAATTGTGAATAATAATTTATTAATGCATGTTTCAAATAGTAACACGATTGTACCTGTACCTAAATTAATAGGTATACCTGAATATTCTGCTTTAAAAGCAGTTGTACAGAAACGAAATATAGCAGGAATACTAGATAAAGTAGATCCTATACTAATAAAAGAAACAAATAATGAAACTTTAACAGACAGTATTAATTTTACTAGTGATAGCAAATCTTTGTCGTGTAGTATGATGTATGATGTAAGCAATGATATGCATACTGTACATACGTCTGACAGAATGCACAATTTAGTAATATTAAATATAAGTACAAAAGATAATGTTGGAAATAATTCTGCTTTTAATGTAAATAGTACAGGAAGTAATACAGCATGTTTTGTATGTAATCAAAAATGTGTCTGTAATGTAAATAATAAACCACTTGAATGTTATAATACGTTGAAGATAAATGTAGAAACGAATTGTTTAAATAATGAAGTTACCACAATGTATAGTATTGACAGTAATAGTGATAGAAATGTCTTTATAAATGTTCATAATATGCCAACCAGCAATGACGTAGAAGGAATAAATGTATATCGTGTAAATAATAGTACGAATTGGAAAAGCGCAATTGTAAATAACATACCAGAAGCAAAGATATCAAAAATAAATTGTACATGTAAAGATACTAACTCCGAATTTAGCGATGATAGTGTACATTCATGTACTTCAGTACTTTATAGAGATGTAAATACACCAATAAAGCAAGAAGTGGTAGAGCCATTTGTTATAAAACATAACAAATATATTGAAATAAGTAATATAATTGAAATGAAAATTAATAGTTCTATTGTGAAAAATATTATGGATCATATGTTCAAGGATATGAATATTGTTATGCCCATACCAAGAATGTACTCTTCTATGACAAACTTCAATGTGTTAATTCTTAGAAATCTTATACATCATGTAGCAGATATCTCTATTGATGAAACTCCGATCAAAAAGCTTTCATTAGATATTACAACTAATAATTGGCCGAATATCGTTAAAGTAAAGACTTTATTTTGTGATCTATCTCAGATATCTCACTCATCAATGAATGCTATAACTGAAAAGCCAGAAAATATTTATAACAACAATGAGGCGTTAAAAATCGATAAAAATTCTTCACTGGAGGATAATGCCGAAGAAAGTATAAGTTTTTACAAAAAACAGAAAGTCAAAGAAAACGAGGCTTTTGGAACTGTTTCCGAATATTCTTCAGTACCTGTAATAGCTGATCCTATTGTCCATTCAAAAGAAGATGCATCTTATTTGAAAGACAATGATGATGTAAGCAGTAACTCACCAGAGAATATTCATATGCTCAGTAACTTTGGATCAAATATTGCTCAACATTTAAAATGCACAAATTCAGATGATATAAATGATACGACTCAACAATACTTAAATACAATTAAATGTGCAGTTGCCACAACTATATGTTCAACAGCTGTAGTGAACACAAGGGGCAATACAACAGTTGACATTATTTCTGATCAGAATACTAATATTGCTGAGCCTTCATCAGTAATTCGTGCAAACAGGTGAGTAAATTAAGCTATCACAATTGATGAAAATTATAAATCTATATATATATAATATATA